>NC_045639.1:38543182-38765682 GCF_009829145.1 Chiroxiphia lanceolata | reverse complement strand
ATGAAAGGCAGGTCCTGCTTGACTAATCTGATCTCCTTCTATGACATGGTGACCTGATAAGTAGATGATGGAAAGGCAGTGGATATTGTCTATCTAGACATTGGTAAAACCTTTGGAACGATTTCCCACAACATTTTTCTGGAGAAACTGGCTTCTGTTATGTTAATATCTTTATCAGTGACCTGGAAAAGGGGATAGAGTGCACTCTCCATCATTTTGCAGACAACACTAAGCTGAGCGGGTGTGTTGATCTGCTGGAGGGTAGGAAGGCTCTGCAGAGGGATCTGGGAAGGTTGAATTGATGGCTAAGGCCGATTGTATGAGGTTCAGCGAGGCCAAGTACCAGGTCCTGCACTTGGGTCACAACAACCTCCTGCAGCACTACAGTCTTGGGGTAGAGTGACTGGAAAGTTGCCTTGCAGAAGAGGACCTGTGGGTGTTGGTCGACAGCCAGCTCACCATGAGCCAGCAGGGTGCCCGGGTGGCCAAGAAGGCCAATGCCAGGAGGGCCAGGGCAGTGAACATCCCCCTGTACTCAGCACTGGTGAGGCCACACCTGGAACCCTGTGTTCAGTTTTGGGACCCTCACTGCAAGAATTACCTTGAGATGTTAGAGTATGTCCAGAGAGGGGCAATGGAGCTGGCAAAGAGTCTAGAGTACAATTTTCACTTCAATTTTATCTTCATTGTATTACAAGTTAAGCAACTCACTGGGCAGAGAAAAAATTTCTGTGTAATCAAGTGGTAACTTTTCCAGGTTGTCTGTGCAGACTGAGTTCTCCATGATGGCAAATAATTAGCATGGCATGACTAACTCATATTAATGAACGCTACATTATGGGATTTCTATAATTTAATTCCTATTTAGCTCAACAATACTTCAGAGGGTGTATTCAGACAGTGCTGGCCGAGTTTAAGAATTGCCTGGTTTTAGTGGTCTTTTAAAAACAGTATCTCTTGTTTTGAGACAATTTGGAGAGGGTAGAGACTTTGGATGGAAGTCTCCTTCCTCTGATTCAATACCCCTGGTTCTCTCCAATACAGAGAGAGAGAGAGAGAGAGAGAGAGAGAGCAAACATACCCAGATGTAAGTGAAAAAATAACTCTTTATCAAGAAGAATGCTGAACAATACTGATAAAACTGAGTTGAGCTAATCAGAAAAATTCCCAAGCTCCTGCCCACTGGACCAAAACGAGATGGCAGTCAGCCTCCCTGCACCCATTAAAATCTGGCAGGAATAGTTTGGAAGGTCAACGCTGGAGTGAGGCTGCAGTGCTGGCACAGGCAGTTGGAGCTGGGCTGTGACTGGCAGGCCCCACAAGATGCCTGCCAGATCCAGCAATGAGACCCAGTTGCTGCAAATCCAATGGTGGTTGTAGTCCTGATTCTCTGAGGGGGTGGTAGAGGCTTGGGTGGTAGAAGTTCCCTGGAGTGAGGGAAGTAGACTCACAACTCGAAGTCCCAGTGTGGTTTTTTATTTGGCTCAGTGTAGGTGGGAACGCCTTCACTGGATAATTAATACCTGATTGTGGGACATTTCAAGAGTCTTTTACAACTTCTAAGCAGCTGTGGATCTGTTATGGATATCAGCAGAGTTGAATATCTTCAGGCCATGTGAGTGAATTGTCCTGGTGTCTCTCTGAGGGGATTTATAACAGATGAGTCATTTGTGTAAGAACAAAGAAACATTACCCAGCCAGTAGCCTGAGGTGTCATTCTTCTCCTAGGAGGGTACCACCCTTATCCTAAGTCTCTCTCCACAGTCTAAACTAGTGAGCATATTTGGAGAAAAGAGAAAAGAAAAGGTGGATACCAGAGTCTTTGCACTATAGATATAAAAGCCATATCCATTAACATTAGTGAAAGCATTAGGTCCAAGTCTCCATCTCTTCTGATCTTGCTCCTTTCAGTCTGCAGTTAACCTTCTCCAACAGATTCTCTCTAAGCACCTGTCTTGAGACTCTCACCTTTCCTTGTGAGGTAGAGAGAAAACATGTAGTAAGATCAGGCATCACAAGCAGAAAGATGTGGAATTGCTGTGTGTTTGGCTAACTTATGAGGACAGCTGAAAGCAGCAGGGTGGGAGACAAAGGGGCAGAAAACTAACATTCACAAAAGCTCTAGGTGGCTTGCTGTATGTTACTACAAAAAAAGTCTGTATTTGTTCTTTCTGAATAAAATCTCTGACACTATTGCTGAAAAACCAAGGATTTGATTGGTCCAGGTGTTTATTAGGGTTCCACAATATTATTACATAGGAGACATAAAAGAATAACAAAAGTTACGTAGGAAACGTAGTTTCTAAGCCAGAAACTGCTTGTCTTCTCTGGAAAATTCTAAAGCCAATGGGAAAACTTTGTGATATACATAACTGAATAAGTTAAGCCTGGTCTTAAAAAAAAAATTATCTAAAATTATTTTGAAATTATTTTACTTGCCCTTATGCTCTCTCAGTTTTGGAGTTTTTTTTCCCCAAATGGGACTTGTTCTAAATTGGAAGAAAGTTCTTAAAATCTCTTGTAAATATTTATATTTGATAAAAGCTATATATCACCATGTATCCTCAGGCATCCATTAAGTTCAAAAGTCATTGAACCATTTGTTTCATCCAAGTCACAAAATTAAATCTGTCACATAATGCCCTGTGGTAATTATACATCTGATTACGAGACTTGATTCTTTCTGATTTTGTTTGCTGTGATTGCTATTCCATCGTCACAGTTCAAAGTATTTCTCAGTGGATTTTCAAGATATAAATTTAGTTCCATCATATGCTTACTGGAAAGTTATCAGTCAGAATGTATCCAGAATGTTTTAATTGTCATTATACTGTCTGTATCTGCTTAAGTACCTTCAGAGGTATGTTTGTGAGAATGAGATGGATCCATAGGGAACTATGCTTATCACTTAATTTCCTTTTATCACTATGAGAAAAAAGGAACGTTACTTATTTAGTCATGTAAACATGTAAATGTGTCCTGTGTGCTTAAGTTCTTTGTGAAGTCAAAGTCCAAGACAGATAAATGTATGAAGACTAATACAAAATAGCTAAAAAATACATGGATTATTGCAACCTACAATTTTCAGCTCTTCTCCGAGACACTTGCAATCTACCTTTCTGCACAGGTTCCTTGCCCATTTTCAAAAAAGGAAGATATCTCTGTCCATCCAGAACTTCCTCCTATTAATCTGAAACAATCCTAGTGCACTGTATGTTACACAGTTAATGCTACTGTCTGGACGGGTCATCTTTGCCATCTATGTGGGTAAAAAAGCATTGTAGCAGTTATATGTCAGTCTGTAAAATTGCATTTAAATAAATGTTTTTTATTTTGAAAAGTAGTGTAAAATACGATATCATAAAATAGAAAGGAAAATTTTACACATTACTAAAAAAATCTTGTGTTAAAATGGCTGATTTTATGGTTAGGTCAATTTTAGTGTTTTCTTTGTGTTTTGGGCAACGGTTCTCCACTCTATATAACACAAAAAAATTTTTACTGTGACCAAGAATTATTTGGATGTACAAGTACAGAGTTTTAATTGGATTCAGAAATAAATGTGAGTTGTAGAACTTCCTTAGAATACCTCATGAAACCTCAGCTCCTGGACAGCTCCTATGACTGATATGCTAAATAAGGATGAATTTTTAATTGCTTAATAACATTTTCTAATTAGTATGTTATACTGTTTGCTTTTCCTTTAAACAAGGAACATTATTTGACTAAACTTATAGTTCTAATAATGATTATACTCATTACATGCAACAATGATCACATCCCTTTCTTTGAAATCTCGGATTACAATAAAATTAGTACCATCCCCAAGCGGCTTAAAGCCATTTACTGAGGCATGGAATGTCCCCACAGTTTGGTGGAAATTTGTGATAAAGTGAGAAGTTCTAGCGCAGGTATTAAAAAGATCATTTTTGCAATACAAGAAGACAAGTTTTCTGTTCCATTCTTGCTGAAAGCCTTATTTTTTGTTCTGGTTTACCGATGATGACTAGTTCACCTGAATTTTCAAATACAACAACAACAAAAGAAAAACAAATGAAAAGCAGTTTTAAAAATACCATTACAGGAAAAAATATTCTCTTCATGTAGCAGCTTCAAAATACTGACCAGTAATTGCTCTAGATGTTTGAACACAATCCTTGTACTGCTCTTCTGCCCAATAGAAGTGGATAATTCTACCTAGCATGCTTAAGCATATTAGTAAAATACATGAATAGAAATATCATGGCTTTTTTCTTTTCTTTCTGCTTTTCTGATTAGAAAAATTGCAAACAAACAAAAAAACCCAAACTATAATAGAATAAAAAGGAAACAACAATAAAGAGCTGGTAGATAGAAATGCAATGCTGAAAGCCTTTGAATTTAGCTTCCCTTGACAACCTATCTTGATGTTCTTTGTAAAAAATGTAGGAGACCTGTAAAGAGAGGAAAACAGCTCTCAAAACTAATTCCACAAGAATCAGAGTAAAGGCAGGCATGGAAGATTGAATCAAAGTATTTGAAACGTGGAATTTTTCTCAACTATAAGAAGTCTTGTTTCAAGACAAGCAGCTGTTTTATGAATATGAACAGTGTGTATATAAACAAATCACAATAGAAAGCTACACAGATTCTAATGATTCAGATTTTTCATATAATAGAAATTATCATAGCAATATGAAGAAGCTAAAACTGGAAATTTCTCTCTCTGCCATTCAAAAGGAATGTATGAATACCTGTGAAAAATGTTTTAAGATATCACCTTCTTGAGTGTCTTTCTCAGTATTAAGGATGGCTAAAATAATGTTTTTTCTGTATTAGCTCGTTCTGGTAAATGCAAAAAGGGAGTTTGAAGAAGGTTCTAAACCATGATAGTGATGCGTTTTGTAGAAACATTTCAGAGGAGGTGAGAAGAGAGGAAAAACTGTCTGGTTTTAAGACAGATTTTGATAAATACTAAGAAAAAAAATAAATGAAGTAGTTACTTAAAATAATGGGAGAATGACCTTTGCGGTCCAAAAGGCCCTTGTACTTAGTTTATTGGCAAGAAGAAGTGCAGCATATATATACATTTTAAAATGTATTATTTGCTTCTTATGAGACCTTACCACAAGATCAGAGAAGCAGGAACACTCAAACACAGCCTCTATGTGGTGGGAAAGAAAAGAAGGAGAAAAGGTGAGACCTCAGAAATAATTTTCTGCAGTCAGCTTAAGTGCTCTCAAAGCTGGGGTCTGAGGCTATAAAAAGGAAAGAATGAAAGATTTCAAATTACATCAAAGAGTATGTATATTTTTGTGTCATTAGTAATTAATGTATCTGTAGAGGATAGATGCAGGATACTCACAAACAGTGAGTATTTAACTCTGCTTCAGGACATCGCAATATTTCACAAGAGAGGTTAATGTGCCTTTCCAGTTGATTTGCTCTGCTGGACTGACACAAGGAGAAGTGAGGATCTGGTCTTGGTTCTCTGATTTCCAGAGTAAAATGTCAGGATCTTTAACAGAGTGAAAATTAGAATTAATTAGAAAACCAATGAGACAGTGTAAGGCTGTAAGATATTAAACATTTACCTACAAGAATCTGATAAAAATTTCAGAAAAGACTAAGGAGATCTTGTCTTGAATTATTTTGGTCCAATAGGTTTTAAAAATGTATGTTAAGCACCACTTCCTTATGCATTCCTGTCTGGACATAGGACACAAGATTTCCAGCTGTTTGGATCCTAGGGATCAGAAACACCATCCTGTCCCACCTGCTATACCAAATGTGCTGCCAAGGACTTGGGTAACTACACCTGCTCATCACCAGCCCATCCTAGAGTCCTGTTTGGGATATGAACAAAGGTTTTGTTTTGGAAAAGAGGGCTCAGGTGGGAGAGAATAGGAACCTCTGCAGACATATTGTTTTGCCAAAACATGGGGGCAAACAGCCCTCCTCCACACCATAGAGCTGGAATGCTGTGCCTCACATCTGCTTCATGCCCTGACCCCTCTCATGTCAAGGATTTTGTGACTAAATGTCTGGGAAGGTTGCTCAAACTCCAAACATTTTGTAACAAATCATGAAGTATGGGCAGATGAATCAAAAAGTGATTTAGTTCTTACAATCTTTAGGCTGTTTTCCTCAAAGTTACTGCACTGGATATTTTCAGCAATAAAAATTAATTTTTGATACCTCAAAATTTCCATATAAAACTGCAGAGACATATTGTGGCATAAATTATTCAAATTTAGCAGTGAAAGAATATTTTGATTATGTTTTTCATATCTCTTACATCAAATATAATATCTCTTGAAGGCTTTTCTATTCCACAAGCCATATATTTTAAACCTGGTGTATGCTACTGACATTAGCCATGTTCCTTGAAACTAATAAAGGAAAGAGTGCCTGTGAATCATAATTCTGAGCTGCAATTGTTTAATTTAATAAATGGAAATCAATTATTTTAGAAATATCAGATGTCATATTACATTTGTTTCATTGTATTAATTTCCATTAAACTTCGTTGACTTCAGATCATTTTAATGATTCTTCCCCTCTGGGCAAACTGTCATTTCAATCACTTGGAGATAGACTTTTTTCAATTAATTTTAAGACAGTTTAAAAAATATGCTTTCAAAAGAAATGGTATGAAAGAGGGTGAGAGATGAAAAAGTATTCAGATTAAAGCCTTAATTTTGACTAACAGGTATCATATCTACTACAGAATTCGAATCAGTTTGGCTTGTAGCCTGTATACTATTGCAACCAAGGGCTTGTATGCCTCCTCTGATGAAAGAAAAGCCTAAATTATGGCAAAACCCTCACTTCTTGCATGTATTTATTTTACTGTATTATAGAGACACTGCTCACAGAGGAATGACAGCCAGACATGCTGTATGAGATATAGTTCCTTGAGAAGTCACATCCATTAATGCTAACATTAATAATTAATATTTTAAGAGTTGTTTATTAAAGATGCAGTTGATATTCTAAACATTTTTTTAATCCTGCTGAAGCCCTAGGACTTCCTTTCATCCTTCCAGACTCTGTTCTTCATTGATCACTTGCTTATCTGAGGTCCTGTAAAGATTTGCAAACAGTCAGCAACAGGCGTTCTAGGACATGTAGCCAGTCCTCCATCTCTGTGTGTAACAGAATAGCAGAAAGACAGGATTACACTACTTTTAAAGAATGCCATTCTCTGCTATTCTTGTTTCCCACAAAACAAGATACATCAAAATTACTTTTTTCTGCCATTTACAGGTGAACAAAATTTTAGCCTTCTCCTTTCATGTGTAAAAGCCTGCTTCTATTTTACTTATGAATACCTTTATCCCAACTACGGGTAGTCCACAGCTGAAGTTTTAGATCATGACTAGCATGCACTAATCTGATCTCCACTTTGGTCTCCAAAATCTGCCTCTGAGACTCTTGAGTTACCCATACCTCCTGTCCTTCCAGCTTTCTGACTGAACCACTACACCTCTCTTGAAGTCAAAAGAAATATTTCTACTCTAACTGAATAACTGAATAACTAGCTTGCAGTGTGTCATTTTCAGCTGCTGCGCTTTTTCACCCTTCATCTCTCATAAACTGTGTAACTCTAGTCTGCAGTTAGAATACGTCTAACTCTTTGTTCCCATAGGACTCATTGAATGCGGCTTTCTTCATTTCTCTTGGGGACATCCCATGGGATGATCCATGATCTGCTGTTTGATCTCCAGAGTCTTCTCTGGGAAAAAAAAAAAAAAAAAAAAGAGACCTTGAGAATTGTCACGTAATCTTGAATTACACTGCCTGTCTTTATCCCAGCTATGCTACTTTGGTCTGATCAGGAGCGCCTTCCAGAACTGTTCAGACTTTGACAGCAGAAATGAATCAGAAGCTTTGCCAAGCATGTTTCCCAAGCAGAACTTTCAGATAAAGCAACAAAACCTTCACAGAGTGGATGAGAAGGAAGTTATCACTCATCTCTCTTTTCAATAAGCTGAGTATTCCCAGCAGAGTACTACTTTTAACTTCCTTTTTCCCGTTCACTCCCCTGTCAAAAGAAGAACCATTCTAAACCTCCACAGTGGTCTGGGAAAAGGAAGCTGCTGGCTGCTGCAGGAAAGGGACAAATTTGGGAATTCTCCAAAGGATGGAGATCACATGCATCCTGTAGTGTAAGCATGTTTGCTGCCGGGGTGAGTAATCTTTGTATCAAAGTACACATGATTCATATGCTTTAATTTCTCCATCCTATAAATACCTTGTGACTATATACTTTCAAAAGGAAAATTGCTGGAGTTGTGTACTTCAGTGGTTTATCATTTTGCAATGCTACTGTGCTGCTGTCTCATATTAGACCTGTTGTCACCAAAGAAAGAAAGAAGGTTTTATATTTATTGATTTAATTTCTAAGCAGAAGGACAAGGAACATGCCTGTTTACATGAAACGAACATGGTAGGCAGATGTTTAAACCTGTCCAGACAAGAAAGCTTCCCCTGTTTTCACCAGCAAAATATTTATGCAGACAGAATGGACACAGAAATGAAAATGTCCATATAGTACTTCAACATCCCTTCATTCACTTCTTCCCTGCAACCACAAGAGGCATCGAAACAGAATATATTGTTTTCTACTAGTCCATATATTCTTGCTAAAAGTAATGGCAATTAAATTAAGTACTGGTATAAAAGGAATAACTAATACTAAGTCAGGAAAAATGTTGCTTAATGTTTATGAGGTATTTAACACTGGTTTCAGTAATACAGTATTATTATTCCTGTGTAAAACTGACACTAAATAATTTAATGCCCATTATATTATCTGAAAATTGTCTTATCTAATAATGGCAAGTGAAAAATCCACCATTTAGTAATTCACACTATTCACACATGTTATATGCTTGATAGGTTTTAATTGGGGCTTAGAAATGGACCTTAGAGTAATAAAATATTCTTCTGAATGGGAAATTGTTCCTTTCCCTCAGCCTTTTTAATTCCTTCCTTTTCCTTTTTTTTTTTTAATTGATTTTTTATTCTCATGACACAAATAGTAAGTGACAGAAAATTTTCCCATGTTTGAAAAAAAATTACTTCTAATAAGATTTAAATGGTTTAAGAAGTTCTGGTCTACACCTTTCTCCCATTCAGGCTTATCATTGTATTAACTTATTAAATCAGAATAAAAGACTTACCAGCTTGAATTAATATCCCTCTGTGAGATGCTTGAATTTCTTTTCTTTCCCTTTTCTACCAGGGACAATAATTTCAGTGAATCCATTGCATATCCCAATAGCAGGGCATTTTCTGCCTTTAAAGAATGTAGTTGCCTTCCTAATGAAGTAGTGTGTATTGCAATATATTCAGTTACAGCAGTATAGTTTATCCAAATGAGGAAAAGAAGAAAAAAATACTGATTTTTCTACAGACTTTTTTTATTAATACTTTACATAAAGAGAAACCTAGGTCATTAATAGCCAAATCCTGTAAAGGTCATCAGTACTAAAATAGTTTCCCGAGTGAAATTCAGACCGTAGCGTTTGATACCTGGAGTTCCAATGCTGCCTTGGATGGGATCCACAGCAGTGTGAGGAAAGCATCCCAACTACCAGTCCATGCAGTCTCTTTGGGACTGTTCCCGGTCCAACAGTTTTGTTCAACTTTTACAAAAGACCAGACAGTTTTTTCTCTGAGCCTAGTCTGTAGCCTGGTTTAGACAGAATCCCAGAATCACAAAATATGCTGAATTAGAAGGGACCCATAAAGACAAGACCATCCCAAGAATAACAGCATGTGCCTGAGAGTATCATCTTGAACTCTGTCAGGTTTGGTGTTGTGACCACTTCCCTGGGGAGCCTGTTCCAGTGCCCAAACACCCTCTAGGTGAAGAACCTAATATCCAACCTAAACCCCTCCTGGCACAACTTCAGGTCATTTCCTTGGGTCTTGTTACTGGTCACCACAGAGAAGAGATCAGTGTCTACTCGTCTGTAGCTGGTTGGCCCTGGCTGGATAACACAAACCTACGGGACCAGAAGGGATCCATCCTTGGGTGATGAGGGAGCTGGTGAAAGAGCTCGCCAAGCCACTCTCCATCATCTACCAACAGTCCTGGCTCACTGGGGAGGTCTCAGATGGTTGGAAGTTGGTGAATGTCACTCTGATCTGCAAAAAGGGTTGCAAGGAGGACCCAGGAAACTACAGGCCTGTCAGCCTGACCTCGGTACCTGGTAAGGTTATGGAGCAGATCATCTCAAGTGCAATCACACAACACCTACAGGATGGACAAGAGATCAGACCCAGCCAGCACAGGTTTAGGAGGGGCAGGTCCTGTCTGACCAACCTAATCTCCTTTTATGATCACGTGACCCACCTGATGGATGAGGGGAAGGCTGTGGATGTAGTCTATCTGACACCGTCTCCCACAGCATACTCCTGAAAAAGCTGGCAGCCCACAGCTTGGACAGGGGCACTCTGTGCTGGGTTAGGAACTGGCTGGAAGGCCGGGCCCAGAGAGTGCTGGTGAACGGTGCTGCATCCAGTCGGTGTCTGGTCACTAGTGGTGTCCCCCAGGGATCAGTGCTGGGCCCAGTCCTGTTAAATATCTTTATTGATGATCTGGATGAGGGGTTTGAGTGTGCCATTAGCAAATTGGCAAATGACACCAAGCTGGGGGGGAGTGTTGATCTGCTGGAGGGCAGAAGGGCTCTTCAGAGGGACCTGGACAAGCTGGAGACATGGTCTGATTCCAACGGGATGAGGTTCAACAAGGCCAAGGGCCGGGTCTTGCGCTTTGGCCACAACAACCCCATGCAGCGCTACAGGCTGGGGACAGAGTGGCTGGAGAGCAGCCAGACAGAGAGGGACGTGGGAGTTTGGATTGACAGGAAGCTGAACAGGAGCCAGCAGTGTGCCCAGGTGGCCAAGAAGGCCAATAGCATCCTGGCCTGCATCAGGAACAGTGTGGCCAACAGGACCAGGGAAGTGATTCTTCCCCTGTACTCAGCGCTGGTGAGGCCACACCTGGAGTGCTGTGTCCAGTTCTGGGCCCCTCAGTTCAGGAAGGATATTGAGGTGCTGGAGCAGGTCCAGAGAAGAGCAACAAGGCTGGTGAACGGACTCAAACACAAGTCCTATGAGGAGAGGCTGAGGGAGCTGGGGTTGTTCAGCCTGGAGAAGAGGAGGCTCAGGGGAGACCTCATCACTCTCTACAACTCCCTGAAAGGAGGTTGTAGTCAGGTGGGGGTTGGTCTCTTCTCCCAGGCAACCAGCAGTAGGACAAGAGGGCTTAAGCTCTCTTAAGCTCTTAAACTCTACCAGGCGAGGTTTAGGTTGGATATTAGGAAGAAATTTTTTACAGAGAGAGTAATCAGACATTGGAATGGGCTGCCCAGGGAGGTGGTGGATTCACCATCCCTGAAGGTTTTTAAGATGAGACTGGATGTGGTACTTAGCACCACGGTCTAGTAATCATGACAGTGTTGGATGATCAGGGGTTGGACTTGATGATCTTGGAAGTCCCTTCCAACCCGACGGATTCTATTCTATGATTCTGTTAATCCCACCTTCATTCCTCACTTTTTTTAATGGTTGTGTGACTGTCTCTCTGTGCTGGTTGTCCTCAGAGGCCCAGGACTTTGTTTCTGTTCCCGCTTTGATGAGTAGTCAACTGCTCCTGACAATTTTACTTTCAAATTCAAGGTCTATGGTCAATGTATGCTCATTTAAGTGACTTCAAAATTCTCTCTACATAAACATTGTGTATATAAAATTCAGCTATGGGACCACAAGAAACAAACATAATAGATTAATGAGAAGGAGTGGAATAAATTTATCTTTAAATGAATATTCATAGTTACTTATTTTTCAATATTTGACCGGTAACTCTAGACAAAGAAAACAGGATGAGTAGGAAATAGACTGAAAAGGGAAGAACTTTAAAAATATTATAGACCCAAAGAAAAAATTCAACAGCATTAAATGTCATGTAGTGTGCATGATAGACCTTTTACTGGAAAACCAATACTTTGAGGCACTCGTTTGGACAGAAAACAAAAATATGGCCAGAATGACAGTACTGTTGGACACTTCCAGCATATCTTGGTTTTCTGTGAGTTTGACTCTGCAGTTATATGGTTGCATTTCATATGGTTGCACACAGGTAAATATAATCTTGACAACAACATCAGCAAATCCTTAATACATCTTTAAAAAGAGTTTAAAGGGAGTGTTAGCGTTTGTATTGAGATAACACCAGCTGCTCAGTTGCAAAATATAAGTGTGAGCTGCAGAAAGGATATTCCTCACAAAGCATCCAGTTCAAGCAAGAGTAGGAGCATTCAGACCTATTTAACTGTAGTAAAGTGTTAAGTTTTATTAGACTTTGTACAGTACAGGGCTGGTAAACGCTTGTTAGTTTCAGATGCCTACTAAAATTCTCTACTCTAAAGAGATTTAAATGTTTTAACTCAAAAATAAGCCTGGAAGTAATATGCTTTATTAGAGCAACTAGTACAGCTAAAGGCACGCAAGACTTTTTCAGGTCTTAAAGAGAAGAAACACACTTCAAACTTAATGCACGTGAAGCAAAATTGCTCTGACTTCAAATTTATTTATGTTAATTCATTTTTGCGGTGCCTAAATGTGCATTCGGCAAGTTGGGAAGTGGCAGGTGAACACTGGCAAGACTGATCAGAAAAGTTGTGTGCGTGCACTTGTCAGGGCGACAGGGATATTCACAGCAGAGAGGTCCATAAGGACCCATGGAAACACCTCCAGTAGCTGAGCCTGTGACCATGGTTTCATGACAAGGCAAGCTAGTGAAATGGGTCCTGCTCTGCCTTTCACCGCTGCTGGGGCTTGCTTGACACTGCACTGAGGCAGTTCAGAGCTATAACTAGCAGAAATCTAGATGCTGGGCTTATTCCATTCTCATGTAAAGATTTTGCTGTTGAGATCTAAATTCATAAAGAACTTTTGACTTTAAAAAATATTCATAAATCTCTGTATTTCCTTTGGTGAGACACATAGACAATAGAAGATTCTTATTCATAGAAATAGTGTAAGAAAAGGAGCCTGCTTCACCAAGAAGGAGTAATTTAAAAACAAGAAAGACATGCAGAAAAGGGTGCTATGGAAACAAAATCTGCACTTTCTTCCAAAACAGCTACAGTTTCTTACAAAAATTCACTACAATTCTCAACTTGTAAGAGAAGCAGAAATAAAGCTGAAGAGCTCTAGTCATCTCCAGTTTTAAAAATACTTTATAAATCTCATATTTTTCCTCAGTTTCTAGGTAGTATACAAGAGATGGAAAAACATGAAGTACTTGAGATTACACATTGGGTTAACATTGAAATGACATGTAATATTCTTTAGACCCCAGTGTATGTGCCATTGGTGTATGAGCCAGCAAAATTAATACCCTAAATTAAATGAGGTCCTTTTGTGACTAAGAATTAATCAAACTGTCTGTGTAAACACATATACGTGCACACATTCTTGGGCTCTTGTAAACTACCCGTATTTAAAGAAAAAAATTACCCTTTACCTTTCTTAAAATTTTCTCTCTTTGAACTGAGTTCTTGACATACGCATGTTGCATTTTATACTGTAATATTATATATACTGTTTCGCTGACTAGACTAAAACTCTGCTTATTATAAATTAGTCCATTACAATTTGGGTTTGCCCAGAAGCAGAAGCCTCACATCTGATGTATGCTCCCTAGAATACTTTAAGTTACCATATATTCGGCGCAGAGGGGAGGGAAGGGGAGGAAAGGGGAGGGGAGGGGAGGCGAGGCGAGGTGAGGCGAGGAGAGGAGAGTTAATATGGTATTCATAACTATCCCATCATGATATTGAAACAAAACCTTAACCCCTCTGGTATTTTGTTACCCACTTCATACAAGTTTTGTGATTATGAGCTTTTATTACCCTTTTGTTTCATGAAAGTCATAGCGCACTTGTTGAAGCTGATTCACACTCATAAAAAGATAAACCTTTTGTGAGGCTACTGACTTTAAGAATAAAGTGGATGGAGTAAACGTCCTCTTACCTACCCAACTGTTATTCAAACAATTTATCAGATGTGCTTTCCTAATGCTATCGCAGAGGCTAAGTCATCCTATTCTTTCTCTGCAGTTCTCCAAACCAAGGTGGAAAGCAAAGCCAAGCAGCAGCTAAGTGGAAAGGAGTCTGCCCTGTGGGAGCAGAGCGTGACCCTCAGGCAGCAATGATTGCCTGATGGAGAGACACCAGGGAAGATTCCTGTTCTGCACAGTTCCACAGCCTTGCATCAGAAAGGGAAATCTATCTCTGCTAGAGGGTCATGGCTCTTTCCTGAATGATAGTGCTAGCACAATTCATACTCAACAGCAAGTAATCTGACTTCTATGTGCTCTCATTTCCCTCTCTGCAAATGGGCTGGATTACTTTGGCTGTTACCAGTGACACCTCTGACTCTGAGTACTCCCACTGAATCTTAAAAAAAGAGATGCCATCTTTTTAATGAAAGAGTTTTGGAAACATTTCAGGGATCAAAGTTTCTGCTTTACTAAATAGAATTTGTGCTTTTTTTTTTTATTCTGCAGTCTGTTAAAAACACATTAGCAGATTTTTTTCCATTCCAGTGGGCATATGACTTATAAAATATTTGGGTGCCCAAAAAACTACAGATCAGATTTCCAGTATTTTTAAGTTGCTCTGTGCCCCATTATCTCAAAATATTGTGAAATTTGTAGACAGATGGAAATCTCTTAGTTCTTGGCTCACTAGCTTAAGCTTTTGTGAAAATGAATGCCAGCCAAGCTCAATTATTTCTGTTAGACATTACCCCTCTTTCACTGGTGAAGTGCAAATGTGCTTTCAAGGAGAATTAACTAAACTGTGAGTACAGATTTGGCCAAATGTACAGAGTAAAAATTTTTAATACCTATCACAAGCAAACCAGCATGTGGAATTTCATTTTTGACTCACAAACATCATTACTGCTTTGTTCTAAAACAATTGTTATTATGGTCACCATATGAAAAAAAGTATATGAGTCCAGACTGAATAAAGGTCTCTTCTCAATCTGGGACATGTTCTTTTCATTTTTAATGGAAAAAAAATATTTTTTATGCAAACTAAGCATTTCATCATGTCTTTTTTTTGGAAACATAATTGATTTGATAGTCTGAGAATTTTTGAATTTTGTTTCAAAATACTGGGTGCCATTCTGAGAAGTAAGAAACAATAAGAATTTTATCATTGATGACATAAATGAAATTCTGAGATTATGGACATTCATAATTAAACAGTCATGTTTGCAGCTATCATGGTTTGAGATCCCCAAAAATCTAATTCCCTAGCTCCATTCCCCCTCCCACATCTCAACCCAGTGAGAGATGATTCTTTCCAGACAAAACACACCAGACTCAAAGTGGGAGGAAAGGGAATATATTACAATGACTGTACAAATAAATACTACAATACATTATATACAACCTTAGCTATCTCTACCATGACATAAGTATTTACAATGGATCAGGTCTCTTCTCCCCTCCAAATAAAAGTCCAGGAGGAAAGAAGGACAGATCCTTTCCACATTTAGGGCAGCAGCTCCTCTTCTATCTTCCATGCAGCAGTTGCAACTGGATTGTTGTAGCTGGATCTCTGTTCAATACACACAAGGGGGTCTCCAAGCCCCTCGACTCTCCTTCGACTCCAAGCGAAGGCCTCACCTGTGGACGGCTAGCAGGGACAAAACTCGCTTCACCACAGGTATATCATGAAATGCAGGGGCATCTTTGTGAAAGTCCCTTCCTCAGGGGATTCACCCCTGAGTCAGAACATCTTGGGCAGCTTTCAGTTGAAAGTCCTTGCCTCAAGAGTTCCACCAGAGCTCCTGTGCTCTGTCTCAACTGCCAACGTGGCAGCAGCAGCGGGGGAGCAAGGTCACCCCCCTCTGCATTCCATCCGGCTGTCTCGGTCCAGTTCTGGGACGTCTTTGAGCTTCTTAGCTCCTCTCTCTCTGGTACTGCTCTACTCCAAGACTCCTCTCAAATAGGAGTCCATCTACTCCTCCTCTCTCCAGGAGGGGTCTCCAAGGGTTTTTTGGGAGGGGGGGTCTGGTTCAGTTCTTACCCCCAAAACTCTGTCTCTCAGCTGCTGGCTTTCTCTCGGCTTTCCTTCCAGGAGTTCTTTCCTGCTTGGCTGTAATGCCTCTGCTGCTTCGTCTTATCTCTTCTGGCTCTGTGCCATCATTTCTCCGGTCAGTGCCGGCTGCCGCTACTCCTGCCGCTGCCCACGGTGGAGAGAAAACTCCCAGCCTTCATAGCTACAGACACATAGTCCAGCTTAACACTCTTTCTGAGTTTCTATGACCCCCGCCGGGGGCTGGGGGGCCGTGGCCCCCCAGAGGGGCTCTTGCCCCTTCAGCTCATGGCTTCAGAACATGGCTACTTCTTCTTCAACCCAAAACTACAACTCTTCTCTTCCGTTTGGTTGTGATATGTTTATATTTTGCAGAAGCACTCATTGGACAAAACTTCAAAACTTCCAGGGCCACCACCCCCTGGGGTTTTACCATGTTCAACTGCAGGGGAAAAACCTGGTTCAAACCACTACAGCAGTACTACACTTAGAAAAGCAGAGTATCCTACAATTGATATAAGATAAATGTCTGAGAAATTAGTTCTATTTTGAGACACTATCTTTGCTTTTTGGAGCATAATGTTCTGGTTATTGATTTTGATTATCACTATGCACTGTCAATTTATAGCGAAATAAATTTTCAAGAATTGTTTGATCAGTCTCAGGTAACACCTTCGGTGGGATTAAAAAGACAATTTTGTGCATTTTGTGTCTTTTATATTCAGTTACACGTCATTGTACAAGGTATTTGGAGATTCACAAGTATTATATAAACCTGATAACTTTAGACTTTTATTCTTCTTTAAGTAGTGATGTTCTTACTAACTTAGTAGGGACCTCATGGGTTTCTGCCACTTCCATAAACAATTCAAAATGTTCAACATACTCCATTGTTTTATTTAAAATTCTGTGAAGAAATGGAAATAACATTGCTCAGATTATTCCCAAACCAGTTAATTTAAAGAAAAAAAAGTCAATTTACCTATCTCAAGGTCAGTCCTCTAGTGTAAACAGAGATTAATGGCTTTTAATTTGCACTAGCTCTGAACAACTCTGCATAACTCTGGATATTTCTGGAGCCAGGGGAAGCTCCATGGAAACCCATTCCATGCCAAATATTGTCAGGCCATGAAGCAGGTTTTCCCTTGGCAGAATAGTGGAAGAAATAGCCCTTGAGAGGCCACCAGAATGTGCAAAAGATGAAGAAGTAGAGCCACAGGATCATTTGGTATATAATTTCCATTTCTTTCCTCAGCACTACAATAATTATAGACTATTACAAGACAGAGAACACCCTTTGATGGACATTATTCAGTCATAATCATGACAGATACAAAAATCAAAATAAGTTTGTTTGACAGTTAAACTGGACAAATGCAAAAAGCCTTCATTTGGGAAATCAACTAAAAAGCAATTAGATAGAACCACAGGGAGAGGACAGGAGTCCCTTTTCAATTACTCGTTGAGTGATTTGATCACAAACAAACCTTAAGTAACAGCTACATTGTACAGACAAAGAAAACAACAAACCCAAGCCCTTTAATAATGTTTGAAATAAGTCACTGAACCATGATATTTGTTCTAAACCCATCAATATTCAGAAATCAGTGGTAACGAAGTGGCAAGAACAGTCTGCTCAAGCAGAGAGGAATATATGTATCACTGTGCCTGGTCTCAGTTTTTCTCTTGAAATAGGACAATTTGGGGGGGTGTTTACAAAGCCCAGCCTTGGCAAAGGTGCCTGGATAACAACTGCCTGGGGTAATATGAGTATACACAGAACATGCAAACACAGACTTGACTGTGGGGGAAACATAAAGGAGGAAGGGAAGCATAAAAGAAGCCTGAACACCTGTAACTGTGGGGAGAAAGAAAAGGGTACCAAAGCTACAGGTAAAACCTGGTTTGATGATGTCAAAAATCACTCCCCCAGCAGCACATCTCTGCCAGACAGAGCTGCCTCCTGGTTCAGATGCTGAGGTGTGCCTGTGCCCAGCAAGGGCACAGATGTCGTGGGCAGCTACAAGTATGCCCCACATCCCAGTGTGCAAATCTCAGTTTGTAGACAATTTCATAACATTTTGGAAGTGTTTAACATTGTGGTATTTCTGTTGTATTACTGGTAGCTATCCTGCACTTAAGGTGCACTGACTGCTAGTGAATCATGTGTCATAGAAAAATTGATAAACTGCCTTGATCTGGAGTTGATCTTATGATATTCTAGCAATCACGTCCATGATTCCCAGACTTGTTGCTAAAAGCTGTTGGTAATAAAAGGTTGAATTATCATTGAAAAATAATTTACTGCACAGAACTTCTATCTTACAACTGAATAAAGCACATTTTGAACTTAGAGCAATGTTGCTATTTTTGCTTCTTATTTCTACCACTACAACTTGAATTACGAGTAGTCCTTCTTGTGAGACAAAGCCAGAGATGGCCTGAGCAGCCAATACCAAGGGGATGCTGCAAAAGAACCGGAGAAAGGATTGTTCAATTCTCCTGAATTCCTTCATCTGCAACCTTCACATTTCCAGGAGTGTTTTTAATACTCAGATATTTTAGAAACGGAGAGCCTGTTCATATAAAACTGATAGTTTCCAAGCAGAATTAATTTCATATTCCCCTGGAAGGTCAAGTTTGTAAATATGAATGTCAGCTTTCAAGGTGTTAGGAGAAAAGGCTGCCTGAGACTGGAATTTGGCCTCTATGGAGAATATACTTTATCTTATCTGGGATATTTTAGGATCACAAACTGTATATTTAAAATCCCCTCCTCCTTTGCACAATTAATTTAAGTGAAAAGCATTTGAAAGTAGAAAACTTCTAGGAACATTTATGGGGAAGATAAATTTTATCTTCCTCAGCAAGACCCAACAAACATGAATTTAATTCAAATATCTTTTGAAGAACATTCTGATTTTCCTTGTGTGGTATTTTATTTCCTTTTAACAATGGGATTATTGGCAGATGCTCAGCAAACTGTCCATCCTTATTATTTACCTACTCCTTTTGGAGCCTTTCTTTTCACAGTAAAATAAAGAGCTATCTTTACTTTAAAAATTAAGGGATCAACAGTTTCTCAAAAATGTAATAGACAGAAAGTTAACCTAAACTTTTCAGAATACATTTTTCATGGATTTAGAATTTAAAAACATGAAAAAAACCCACTAGGAATGTAGAAACAGGACCAAAGGGGTACCCAGAAGCCTGTTAATTCCATATATTCAAGGACTCTCAGAGTTTTTGAATTTTGGGAACTTAAAAAAAAAAGTAGGTGCATTTACTGTAAGTAGATACAGAGATGCATTTGAACCTGCTCATGTATCTAGATTTTTTTTCTATACAATCTTGAAGTTGAAAACACAATTAATAAAGAAGAAATCAGCGATTTCCACAAGATAATAGAATCTAGGTGTGAAAAACAGCAGCTATGGAGAAATATATAATGCTACCAGGAGACCTCTCAACTGTTTTCCACTCAAAAATCCGTCACTCAAAACCCCAGCCATTTTATTGTTCTGCCTCCATTATAATAAGATGCATTCAAAAGTGAGATGCAAAAGATGTTGCTAATTTTAATTGTTAGCTCCTCTATTTCTTCATCTGAATAGGAACACATTTCTAGAGAGATCTACTCTAGTCTTCCTTATTTTGCTACCTTTCTTGAGGAGCTGGGAGACTGTTAATTGAAGCATTTCACCAAGTTTACATAATGAAACAATGTTATTTTAACATTTTGACATTACTTATCTACTTAATGCCAAGTGAAGTCGATGAAATTAATCCAGTGACTCAAATAATGCATCTTTTGGAAACTGCCTTCAATTTGACAGTAAGAATTGATCATGCTTGAGATGAAATTAAAACAGAAAGTGTGTCTTTTTCTTTTTTTCTTTTTTTCTCTTCCCTTCTTTTCATAAATAGAAATCTTCAGGCATTAAGAAAAAAAGGCATTAAAAATTTTATGCTTTGTAGTTTCTTAAGTGTAACAGCTAAAGATATTGGGACACACAAGAAGCAAAATTGGACAAATGAGCAGAAGAAGGCAGGAAGTTTCAACATTTGATTAGCCAATGGGAGCAGAAACTGTTTCCTTTGGCACCAGCTCTGTTCTCAGAAGCTTTTAGCTCTATCTCTCACAGCCAAGTTAACACTGAACTTGAGGTTGTAGAAACCTCGGTGGAGGCAGCCAGTGTGATATTTTCCCCCCTTTTCCCCAAAAGAATCAATTACTTTTATGATTACAAGGCAAACCTAAAAACTCTTTCAATCTTGTTTTTATATACACAAGCAACCTGTGGTTTTGTTTTGGTTTGTTGGGTTTTTTTTGGGGGGGTGAGGGGGGTGGTAAGGAGGGGTAGTTGCTTCCTTTCACCTCTGAATGATAAGAAATCTCCTGCATCTGAAGATTTTGTGGGTGCATGCAACCATCTTTGCTGAACAGCTTAGGAATTACTAGGCCAATCAGTATTTCACAGTGTTATGGTAATAAAATTTAGACTTCCACTATAAATAGGAAAGAAAAAAGGTCCACTAAGTAGTGAAGAAAATTTCAGTAAACCCAAAACAAGGATATATAATTTTCTTCATTAGGCTTCTTTAAACAATAATAATATAAGGTTTTTCAAATCTATTTCGTATAAACTCAGAGAAATTGATGTCTGTGGACGGTGAGTCTTCTGGATCTAAACTAGTACTTTACAAAACTATTTAACATCATCTTCTCATTAAATCCAGTTTTTTGTCAGTTTGCAAAATTGGGTCTTATTATCATACACCAACTATAATAAGTGTAGTAACTAGTGGAAATACTTTACAAAAATGCCTCTGAATAGCAGCACAAGGGAAGTACATTGTCATCTCTTGTTTTCCCTAATTTTTTCTGAATTTATTTCTGAATTATAATTTATTAATTTATAAATTTTAAAAAGCCAGTTCAGGGGTAGGGAAAGAATATGAAGTATGTGATTAAAATGCATTTTTCATTTTTGCTGGTTAAAACATATTTTTAATCAGCAATTCAAATATTAACTTTCCAGTAGTATTCAAATGTAACTTGAATTCCTCATTCCATTCCTGCAGATGAGTTAATGTATGTCTCACATTATGAGCAAACAAACAAGTAAGCAACTCCTACTCTTGATGGTTCCTAATTTTGAGTATAACTAAGTGCTAGAGAAACATACACTTAAAGTGGGCATATTGTACAATGACCATTTTCCATTAATTTAATATTAAACTATTAACCATATTTCTGGAGAACTACAAACAAAAAGGTTTTAGCCATGAACTAATTTGTTTAAAGATCAGATTCCAATTTTTCTACTCTTATAATCACAAATATAATGGATATTTCTTCTGAAAAAAAAATGATTTTTGACATTGAAAATAGAACCTGAAAAAAAGAAAAACAAAAGGCAAGAAAAACAATGTGAAAATAAAGACTTATTGATCAGCAACGCTTTTTTTACGTCATCAAATTTAGTTGATAAAAGCAAGGCTTCACTTTAATACAAATAATTGTGCTAATTAGGAAGTCATCTTACGGAAAAGAAACAAAAAACTTGACAGAAAGATGCATTATCATTGGTTAACTTGTGATACATTCCAAGTCTTTCTATTCTAGGCCATCTATATACTAGGCCATCAGATGAGTTCTAAATATAATATCAATTCTATGATGGCATGTTTGATTTGATGTACTTGATGTAATTTCTTTCAGAACTTCTGCCAAATTATCTGAGAAAAATTCAGATAGAATGGAAGTGTCCTGACATTTCTTGAGAAACAAGTGTCAACATAAGTTGATAAAATGCAAATTTAATCTTTTCCCTTCTTGCTATTTTAAATCATTCACCAGTTTCATCAGCTAGTATATTTTCATTTTTGATCCATATGGACTTATAAAATGCACCCACTCTTAATGCATTTAGAAAATTGACTGTCAGTTATCTCTACCTCTGGCATAAGACTCAGAAGCATGATATAGAGCTTCAACTATGCCAGGTGGACAGGGCATAAACTATATGGGTATAGTGCCATCTAATGCCATGGAGAGTTCAGAGATGTTGTGCTATCATCACCTTCAACCTCTGGAGAGGTTAACGATACCAAAGCATTCAATGATCAACAGAAAATTTAAGTGAAAACAGTTCCTGAAATAACCAGAAAAAATTCTAAAATAAATGGTACTGAATATATTTTTCTAGCTTTTACAAAACTGTGTCTGTTTTAAGGCATAACATTTTGAAATGTTTAAAGTACAGTTGAGTGATATCTAGATCTATAGTTCTAAATGTATTATATTCAAAAATTAAGATTTTGCTGAGCCAAATAAGAGTTAGAGGGGTCTATAGACAGAAATATCAGCAGAATATCAAGAGAGAAGGCAGAAATGGCCAAAGGTTACTGCCATAGGAAGAGATATAATGGGGTTTTTTTCCTAAATAAATTCTGACATAGGATGACTTTTTTTAGGCTAAAAATCCCTCATCATCTAGTTATATTTACAATGTTTACTACTATTCCCTGTGAGAAAATTAATCCTGAAGATATTTTACCTGTTTGATGCATTCAGAAAAATTTTGCTTTGAATCGTTATTCCTTTGATTTCCCTCCAACTTTTGTTTTCCTGTTTAACTCTTTCTCCTCATCTCTTATGATGCATGAGTCGTCTTTATGAATCAATTTCTACTAACTATCTTTGCACTATTTGGCTTTGCATCAGATTCTCACAGCATCAGATATCCAACTATGATATCTAAGGCAATGTATAGTTCTATCAAACTGTTTTAAAAAACCAAAATATTATGTATTTATATGGTACAGAGCTGCACCATTTTCTGCTGCCTAAACCTCATCTTAAACCTTGTGGGTTTTTTTCATAAAACTAATGTTCTCTTAACACCACCCAGCCATAAGACGCATTAAGATTTATTGCTAATCAGTTGACAGAAGTTCTTATGAGTATCAGTGTTTGCAAGTTTTATTCTCAACGGATTTCAGAACTGGAATATATATGACATTTCATCACAGCGTTATATCTAACCACACTATGTACTAGTATGATTGCAGACTAGAGGAAGCATCAGTTATCATATTCCTGTCACCAGAATTATGTGTTATGAAAACTATTATAGCAAAAGGCTTAACTGTCCTGTGTCACTGCCCTACTTGGCTTCCAGTAAGCTGAGAGCTGTGCAAGAGGTCAAGAAATAATTGGTAAAATGTTTTCCATATTTTATTTTTGTCTGCTTGTGTATGATCTACATGGCTAAAGAATGAATAACTTAAATCCAGGAGAGGACAAAACTAATTCATTCAATGAAATTTCCTTCCATTTTCACCACAGCCAAGTTTTACTACTTGGTATCCAAGCCGTAGTTGAAATCCTAACTCCAAACACTATGTCTGGTAATCGAGTGAGCTTCCTGTGGTTGTCAGGTACATTGCTGAATTCTCATTCAAATAGGCATAAATATCAATCTGTATTCTATGTAATGAGAATTAATACATGGAGGATGGCAGAAATATGCATGTTAATTTGTGATCAAACTGGAATCACAGGCATGGGAAAGGCTGTAAACTGGTGCTCAAAAATCTGCTGATAAAGAGGTGCTAGGCTTCCCTCAGGAAATCTGTTTCAGTTACTACCTATATTTCACCTTTGCTGGCACATCTTAGATATTTCAAAATTTGCTCTTGCTTTCCTCTTAATATTATTCAAACCCCAGTTCCTTTGTACTTTCCTCATGCTGTCATACTTTCTAAACTTGTAATGATTGCTTTCCATTTTCTGACAGCCATCGTCCATCCAGATGACATCTTTCCATCTAGTTTGCATCTGTTTTGAAGGGTTGAACATAGACAAGGTAACCCAACTGAGACCTTCCCAAATATGTATAATGAAAGGATTATTTACTGTCTTTGTACTCCTGTAAATAAATCCCTCCATGGGATTTGACTACTGATATAGCATAGTATTGCTGGTTCATGTTTAAATATAATTTTCTATTACACCCAGGCTGTTTTCTGGTGTTTAGCTAGATGTTCTCAATCCTGCCTGAGCAATTATTTCTGTAGAAGCATAGTATCTTGTACTTGTTGAATTTTAATTGTTGTCTTTTAGTCTCCAGTTTTACAAGGTCGTTTTTATTTTGAAGTCATCTTTCAGCAGCCGCTCCCAGCTTGGATGCATCTACAAATGTAATTAGCACAATCTCTATTCTTACATTCTGCTTTTAAATGAAATATTAACCTCTGCAGAATCTCACTTGCACATCCTTCCATTCGGGTACACTGATACTTACTCTCTCAGAAAGGTTTGTCCAGTCATTAGATTCATGCTGCAGTGCTTCCATCTAGACAACATTTCCACAGATTGCTTATAAAATTTACCAGATATGATTAATTTTTTTCTGTTCCAGATTGAACATAACTCATTTAATTGCTTTTCTTTTACATTTTCAGAGTTCACTTGTTTGTTTCAGCACTTTTCTAGAGGTCAAAATTAATCTGATCATTTCGGCAAGTTACAGACTCCCACTTTTCTATCCTTTCTGAAGACAGCTCCGCTCTTCAATTTTATTTATTTTCTTTATTTTTCTTCAATATTCACAGTCAATGCTTTGAACACTGAGGTCTCGTTAGCCAATTCTTCTAGTAACCTGGAATGTGCTTTAGCACACTCATCATGATTGATATGAAACAAATACCTCAATCTCCTAATTTTAATTTGCTGTTTGAAGAACAACAATAGCTGTTCAAACTACATCCTTTCACATTAATATTTCAACTTTCATTTAATACATCATGCCTCTAGTATAATAGATAAATCATCATTTTAACTTTGTACGTAGACTTCCTGCTTCTACAATTTTCCCCTTACTTCCTTTGATATCGTTACTCATCAGGAAAACATTGCCTGATTCTGCATGACACATCTCTGAAACACCACACTTACAACACTCACATACAGGGACAGTGTTGTTCCTATCATTCCTTTTGTACTACGCCTTCTTATGAACAGGATAACAGCTTAAAACTCTTGAAAAATATCTAATTTCCATGGAAATTGCCTACAGTACTGTTTGCCCACAGGATGGAATTCTCATTCTGTGATTGATACAAGGTTAGCAGCGAATCTCATTTCAATTTGTCAACTATTTTGATACTTTGCATAATCAGACTGCTGGCTAAGAATATCTTCTGCATCCATGCTTTGGAGGCAGGTAATGATGACAGACATACCCACATAACAGCCTTTCACCCGGGAGGAACCAGAAAATGTTGCTGAGAATATGGTTTGAAAAGCATTTGCATTTTTGGATTGTTTTATTGATCACAATGAAAGAAACTGTTCAGGAATCTCACTCCAGGAATAAATAGCATAATATATAGAGAAATATAAGAATTCTGTGTTTTGGTGAGCAAAACCATGGAAAATTTGAAACATCTGGTATCATGTATTATGAAGGATATTCTAAGAGTATTCATTTAATTTTATAATCTTTTCTTTCCTTGCATGAATCAAAGGAAGTATGGGAGCCATTGAGAGGCAATGAAAATCAAGTACTGAAACACTAGTCACAATTTACTCTGAAATATCATATGCAAATTATTTAGATATAATCACGTAGACTTGTGAGCATTCTCCTGATCTTAAAGAAAGACACCATCAGAGAATCCATAGGTATGTAATAGTAATGAAAATAAATTTGTCCCTTGTGACTTGGCACTTTCTGGAGCATCCTTGCAAAGTCTGAGTGACGACTAAATAAAAGAGGCATGTATACAAAAGCAGTTGTCATTTCCAGATAGGTTTTATTTTCATTAAATAATACTTGTCCACAAAACAGGAGGAGAACAACACTTCCTCCTTCCACTGGGCAAAACCAAATTCAACCAGTGAGTTCAACAAAGTCATTTTAGAAACCTATAGGATTCAGTGGTCTGCATGAGGAAGAAAATAAAACAGTGATTATTTCCTGAGAAAAGTAACAGCAAGAACGCAAAGTCCTGAGTTGTCAGAGGGAAGGGCAGCTAAATTTGAGCTACCCCAGGTAATTCTCAAAGTGTCACAAGAACATTGATACTAGAAGTCAGCTGACACCATCAGAAATTTAATGGAAAGGGAAGTGTGTTCAATGACACAGTTTCCTACAACATAAAAATACAAAACCACAACAACAAAAAAAATCCAGCATGTCAATGATGTTGTGAGAAGACAGTATATTTAGAGATCATACCAATATTTTCTGAACCATCTGATTAGGCAGCTACAGAGATATTGATATCAGAGCTTTCTTTACACATGAGAAGTACAAGAATTTTCTTTTCAGTGCTTTTGCACAGAACCATAGACTTTTCACAGAACCACAGGAGAGGGACTCTATTAAAACCTGTTTTTCTCCTGAAGCTTGAAACATTTGGAGGGCTTCCAGAAGCTCTGTACTGCCTAGACAGCATAAGAAACAAACAACAAATATTAAGGATGAAGAAATATGTACTGTTTCCTTTGGATGTGGATATGTTCTCCATGTGGGATAGAGGGCAATATGGAGCATTGATCACAACCTTGGTGCTGTGGTGGTGACTAGACCTAATTATTTCAGAAAAATTAACATATCTTTTATCTAGAAGCAGAAAAAAGAGATTAATCACATACCAGAGTCAAACGTAATTGGATCTTAAACACAGAATACGCAAAAAAAAAAGGGTTTTAATTCATGGTTCACTCATATTTATAGGTCCTTTCTTTCTATTACAAAAGTGTAGCACCTCCTGTTGTGATTACTATTACCCCAGTGGGTTTTCTCAATGTATCTCCAGGCACCATGCTCAGTATGATAACCTTTTTAGGCTTTGTTCTTTCATTGTGTCTGCTAAAGGAGAAATTTCAGCAGTTCCCTGTTGAGGGTTTTCTGTAAAAGGATAATGGTTGCCTTGTTGGAGGGACAAAAAGACCTGTTTAGAAAAGTATGTAAGCCAGAGCAGCAGAGTTCAAGGCAGAAGAGGAGCAGATAACTCAGCAACTTTTCCAAAGTCCTTTATGGATCACACAACTTCTAAGTATTCTAAGTTGTCCTAAACAGGGGGAAATAAAACAGAATTTTTTTTCATTTGGGTTAGTTTTCTACCGCTTTAAATTTGTTTCATGACTGTAATGTAACTAAATATTTAAGCAGTATTTCTACAAATGGAAAAAAACCACAAAAATCTCTAAAAAAATAATCATGTGGCAACTGTTGGAACAGAAAATACAGAAAATAGAAGGGAAAGGAATGAACTCCTTGTAAGACTGAAGAACATTAGAATACAAATTTCCAGATATGACTAGTCATCTTGAGTAATTGCAGTCCTTTAATTCTGTAAGAATTAAAAAGTAAGTGCCATATTTTTTCAGGGAGGGGGTTGTTGTATGAATGGTTACCACTTCCCTAGCAGAGGAGATGGAGTAGCTCTGCCCATCACCTTCTGATTTATCCTGGACAAGCCAGGTCATTATGGAGGTAGAGACACCATGACTAATGTTGTCCTTAATATGAAGTATGATTCTTGCACTTGGGAAACAAGTAGTAGAGCAGAGCATGAAACTTTGGTGATTAGGTGCTACAGTTCATGAAGCATTGCTGGCAAAACTGCATATATTCTCATACTTAAACCTCATCTTTGTCTATGTGTTTTTGCAAGACCAATGCACTTGAGAGAAACAGATGTTACCAGGACTCCCTTTCTAGTACCAATGGTTGGAAGGTTATCTTCAGCTTTTATGGCATACACAGATTATCAATTTTTAGAATTCAACTTCAAAATATTAAAAAGGGATGGGTCATATAGTTTCATTACACATATTCCTCTTATATTTGCAGTTATGACTTATCATGTATTAGCCCGAAGGAAAAGTTTTTTCCTCAGTCCATGGTTAGACTAAGAATTATCTGGCATTCCTTATGCATGTGAAAACTGTTATGATAGGAAACTTTGAAGTATCTGAGCAAGAGGACTATGTTCAAGGAAAATGCACATTTTAATTATAATATTGGCATTAGAAACTGTTATACTGGCAACTTAAAAAACTTGATAACTTTCCTGAAATTATAGTGAAATCCTGAAAAATCTGGCCACTCTCTTTGATTCTACTACAGTATTGAACTCTAGCTAAGACTTTGGAATATTTAGAAAAGAAAAATACTATATATACAATTTAAAATATATACAAAATGAATCCATGTTAGGCACAGGGTAAATCCTATTGCTCCCATTTTGCTGCAGAAAGGTTAACTGCCTATTTTTTATCATCCTTCTAGCATTTTTAGGTTGGAATATGTGAAATTTGGAAAGAAGGACTGTGTTTTTTGGTTTTGTTTTTTTCGTTGGGGATATTTTGTCTGAGTCAATATTGAAATGCCCTGAGGGTTTTATAATGCATGTGCCAGAAAGATTCACTGAATTACTAATGGCCTGGTAGGTACAGTGTTTCTGAAGGCAGACTTACTTCAAAGCAGAGGCTGTGACTGACTAACTGAACACTGAGTGGGAAAATGTATGAAATGAGCAGAGAAAGATTTCTGAGCAAAAGTAATTCCCTGACACTTTACACAAAGTAAAGTCAAAAGCCTATTAAAAATGTAAGGGCTATAGAGGAGATTTTTGTGATTGCTCTTTTCTCAGAAAGACCATATAGGAAGTATGCTCACACACAAGATTTGGAGGGGGAAATGCTGAACAAAGGACACAAAATTTACCCTCTCTTCATAAGTGCCAAATGGTAATAGTTGACAAAGTAAATGAAATGCAGCACAGAGATCTACAGACTCAGGTGACTAGTGCTGTGACACGAAGAAACAGCTGAAATGACCCACATTTCCTGTCTCCTGAAATGTCACCCTGTCTGCCACGCTGCTGACCCCACTCATGATTCTGCTGAAGTGCCACGTCACTGCTATATCACACATATTTAGATTACAAGGTTTAGCTACAAAGTCTTCCACCATTGAACACCCATCAGCCTGTGTAAAAGTCCCTATAAAATCTGAGTCGTGTGACGGACACCCGAGAAGCACAGGCAGGAGTAAACATTCTGAGAACTCACAATAGGAAAAAAAAAATAAAGAGGAAGAATAAGACAGATGAGATTTCACTAGGAAATTTTGCTAATAAATTCTCACTTCTCAGCTTCTCTTGTTAAAGTTATGGATTATTTAGAAAGCTTCCTCCTGAATTTAGGCTCATTCTCTCTTCTTTATTTCCGTTAGTAGGAAATTTAATTGTTATTTCTTAAATTTATTTTATTTGTCTAGGAGTTTGCCTGGATGACATGTATATATTTCTGTATCTGTTTAGGAACAAAGGAAGAATGATGTGCATTTAAAAGGTAAAAAGCTGTGTATAACAAGCACGAAAGCTCAGTTATTTAATGGATGTCTGGATGTCTTCCAATCCGCATGCAATAGTTTTTAGCATCATCTGGCTCTTTCATCCTCTTTCCAGTAGATTTTTATCCTGTGTATTTTTTTTTTAAAGTCATGGATTTCATTAATAATAAATTCCATTGTGCACTATGTAAGTTGTATGTACTTATATATTACTTTCATTTTAAAATGTTATATTAGCTTTATTTAGCATACTAACGGAAATTGCATTTTCCCAGCTGTAAAATATAGCTTTCTAGCAAAGACATATTAAGTACATAATTCCAATCGGTAAAGAAAAGAACATTGGGAAAAGCTTGAAAAACACTGTATCTAATAGAAGAATATAAAAAAGAATTGTAGAAGTTCCTATCCCTCCCTATCCTTGTAAATCTTTATTTATCTTTCCTATACCTCAGTTCAAGTATAGTCACCTTTTGACCTCAGCAATGAAGTGGACTGTGCGTGCCAGCTATGCAGGGTGATTTTATAACTCCACACATCCTTACACTAGTCATGTGTGTGTGTTTGTGCGTGTATATACACTTATATAAACGGTTTTCTTATTTTATCCCTAATCTCTTTAAAGCCTAATCAGGATAATCTGCCATTCTGAAATTTTTATCTAGAAATCTCTTAGATGACTGTGAAGCTGAAACATGCTGATAAAATAGAAGCTGGAGTAGCAGGATCAATACATAAGACTAACATGTCTTGGAAATGGATATTGATTCCATTAAAGAAACATGCTGCAAGTGAAAGTCAAAGGTTTTTCTTCCTGTTACATATGGATCATTATGAATAAGCTTTCAAAAAAAACCCCCAGATAATTCTCAAGGCAGAAATGTGGTCATTAGATATGAGAGGGTAACAGTTGAATAGAAGCACAACTGAATAAGCTGTGGAGGATTTTTGGCGCATACGTGCAGCTGTCTATTTTTCTATGACCCTAAAAACTGTTTTGAAACTGAAGCAACCTATTATAATCAGAGAGCTGACCATACCACAACTCCTTACCAGCTTTGTAGTTGAGAAGGATTCAGAGCCCAGTGACAGGATCAGTGGAGAGGTCCAGCTCAAAGCAGGGGCAGCTGAGGACAGGGCACACATCGCATCTCCTCCTTGCACCTCTATGCCTGCCCCTTTGGTACAGGTGCAGGCATCACCAGGTGTATGGCTGAAACCTTCAAACCTGCAAACCAAAGAAAAGGCATTTCATTTGCCCACAGGCCTTTCCATCCACTTTTGAAAGCCTACTGACAATCACCTCTCAGCTCAACAATGATGGTTTCCCAATGCACAAGTACCCAGTATTAATTCAAAATATAATACAAAGGTAAAAAAAAGAGGACAGATTACATATTGGAAAACACTTTTGTAGCTACCTATATACTTATATAACTATATATACATGTATGTATGTGTGCAGATATACATATTGCGCATCTTGGCCTTAACTGGAGATGACAAACAAAGTTTCCAGTGCATCAGTGAGACTACATAATAATCCAAATTACTTTTCACAGCTTTCTTCTCAGTGACTCAGAAGAGCCCGCTGGGTGGAATCACTATCAAAATACATGATCAGATACTTGTTCCTGTGGAAAAATTCATCATATCCTACCATGCTTCTCTTCAAATGCAGCATGTTACATTATACACTACTAGCATCTATATCATCACCTGCAAGTACCTTTGAGACAATTAAAAGGAACAGATAAAATAATTAAATAATATTTCTTACATAAGAAAAAATGAAGAAATTTCTCCCTTTTTTTCAGTAAGTTCAATAAAGAACAATATAAACTAGAGCTTGCTATAATGTGAAAGGTGCCTCGAAATCAACAGAATACTAAATAATTCTTTCAATCTTATTAGAAGCAAAACTAACAAACCAGAAACACCATGAATATTAAAACAACAACAAAAAGATGTATTTTAAAGTATTTTACCGATATTTAAGAGCAGGCACGTACACCTGAAAACAGGAGCTCTATGTTTATGCCACATTTAAAGGCCCAGAAATTGCTCACTCAAAATACGCCCCGGGGAAAAAGAATTGAGGTTCCTTAAAAGAGATAAGAAACACTCAGGTGAAGTTCCAATGGTTCTCATCCAGCTCTGGAGATGGGGCAGTTCCTCTTCCTGCCTGCCAAGGGATAGGTTCTGGTCTCCAGGAAGGGTCTCTGCAAACGCAACTATACCTAATAACCAAGGAATTTCAGTGTCTGACACAAAGGTGTTATAATAAAATAAATTAGAAAATGAAAATAAAGTAAAATTGTTCCTCCTTTCTTCACATCTTTCCTGATAATTAAAGATATTAGCACTTAGTTAGGACTATTAGCACTTAATTAACACATATTCTGTTATCAGACTATGCCTCCCAGGGGTAAGTTCTCTTTTTTTAAATTTCTTTCCCTACTTTTCTTCCCCAGTACACCACTGAATCTTGCCTTCCTTTCTGAAATGTTCTTATTTTACTGTGTTTTTCAGAGTGGTGCTGAAAATGTGTCATCATTAAAGAGTTGCCTTCCAAGAACATCAAATATTTCAATTACATTTATAAACTTGCTTGCTTTGCATAGCAAGATACTTTCCCTTCCCCCTACAAAACAAATATATGATATCTATTATGCCTTGTTTGCTTTCTTCTTTCCTATCTTTCTCTTTTCAACATATAAATATATATATCAGTCAGATTTACTTACCACTGATATAACAGCAGTGTTAATAACATAGAAATGATCACCTGGTTCACTTCCAGAATCTCTGTACCAGAGGAAAAAAAAATAACCCAAACGCCAAAAAAACCCAGTCCCAAAACAATCTGCACATGAACCCTCACAGGAGGCAACAAATAGATCTTGTGTTCATGAAATGATCTACAACATGCTAAAACCTGCTTCAGGCTAAAAGCAATCCACAGTTCATTAACACTCTCTCCTAATCAATGGATATTATCAATAAATAGCATTTTATCCCAGTCATAGCAAAGGAATGAACAGAATACTCAATTACAGCTTGCTGAAGTGGGAGTTGTATTAAGAAAAACTTAAAAAGAAGCTCCTGGACCTGCCTTATTTGTATCTTTATTCTGTATTTCACACAGTGTTCCTCTCAGGGTGTGTAGTGGATAGTAGCTTTTCTCCAGTCGTGAAAAATGCAGATGCAGGTGAGGACTGAGTTACATTGTTATTAAAATGCATCATCACTTCTGCTAGTGCTAGTGAGGTACAATTAAGGCTTAGGTGAGCCCTTATGCCTGCAACTGGCACTGAAGGGGAGTCATGTCTCCTACAATGTGCTGGAGCTCCATGGTGTGCTGAAATGACCTGCTGAACTCCAATGAAGTGAGAGGCCAAAGGCAGACAAGACATCCCAAAGCAGCCAGACCCCCTCCTGCCTGCACGGGCAGCACCAGAGGGGCAGTAGCACTCTTTTCCCATCCCCACTGCCACACAGGAGGCTTGGCTGTTGTGGAAAGTGATGAAAATCCCTATGTACAACCAACAATTAATTTTACTGAAATCTGAATGTAAGTAGTGAAAAATACGTTTGAGAAAAAACACAGAATTTATCTTTTTCTCTTTAAAATACTTGAGACACGTTAGAGCTTTCAGGAGGCAAGATATAATTTGCTGTAGGAAATGCATTTTGTCCATGGGAGAAAAAATGTCATATTCAGTGAAAGTATAGCTGTCTGACATGGAGTTCATTTCAAGCCAGCTTGCCTTCACAGCGAAAAGGAAAACCCCTGCTTTTCACATGCTTCTGATGGCATTTTCTGTCTCTCCGTAGTTTTTAGCAAAGTGGAATTTGGCAGTGGAGGAATGTCATCTGTCTACCAAGAGGCAAGAATTCTGAAGAAAAGTAAAAATCTCTGAAAAAGCTTTAGAGTTTATTTACAACTCATAAGACCTTTTCCTCAGAGGTCCCCAGGAGAGTCCATCAGTGATACTTCTTCATGTAGAGGTCCAGTAGAACAAAAGAATGTAATTTCACAGCAAAGTGAAATAATAGCTAATTTTTGTCTTGGACTCTCCACCATACAACTTCTACTACAAAAGTTTTCAGGTATAAAATAAAGGAATAATATAAAGACATAAAGAGAAAAAAATTACAAGCCAGTCATATGACTTTCTGTAAATACGGTATTGTGGTTTTTTTAAAGAAAATCCACCTACAACAATTCCGTTCAGGAATGTAACTTTCAGTTTACTTGAGTAGGGAGAGGAGAAATTTTATAACAAATACATAAAAAGTCTACAGTTTTTTTTTTCTTTTACACTGAAAAAGAACATTTCTGAGCAGTACATCCAGAATTGCACTTCTGTTAGGGTGAATATAGATATCTAGCCATGGTAACATGAGTTTAAGGGTCCTAAATCTTGGCAGAATAAGTTTTTTCTCAGTATTGTGATGCTGCTTGACATCCTCCAGGTACTGAAGTACTTGGTTTGTTAGAGGCAGTTAATAAGGACAAATAAAAGTAAGACAGGATGCCCAGAAAATGAAGAAATGTTTTTTTATGTTTTTTAATCCCAAATGATAGACATGGAAAGTAATTTCAGTATTTAAGTATTTAAGAAGAGAAGTGTGGAAGAGAATACATTAGAAGACAACAAAGGGCCAGGGATGAAAACACTTCAAGCGCTCAGCTTCACCTACAATACCGTCCACTAAATGACAGTATGTGCATGTATGTATCTCATATGCAAGTATAGCAGGAGACATTTGCATAATGTCTTTAATGACTAAAGAATGCCTTCCTGCATCTGCAGATGCCAAATCAACAGAGATCCTAGAAATATACTTTTTTTTTTTACTTTGAGTTATTGTGTAACTGTAGTTACTTACTAATATTAACATGATTATAACCACATAAAATAAGAAAACAAAAATAAAAATCACACATGGGCTCATTCTAAGGAAACAGAGAATGCAAGCAAAGTTTAGAATTGTAAATACTGTACTAAAATTCCTTTAAAGGATCTGTCAAGTCTACTAAACACAGCTGCTCAGGTTCCTGCAAGCTGTAAGAATGAGAAGATAGAGGAGAAATCTGTAATTCAGAAGCTAAAATAATGCTGTGTCTGTGACCCGTCTCACTGCTTCATCTACCGGTTGTGTATAGTTGTGAGAGAGCCGTTCCCGAAGACTATATATTTTTACAGTTGAATACAAGTAAGCTGATTTTGTTCCATCCCCAAGAGATGCAAAGGATCAGCACAGTTTGCTTTTATTTTTTCTTTTGGCTGGTGATGAGATATCTACAAGATGAACAGCATAATAAATTGCTCTTTTCCCTTTTGTTTCTCTCTCAGGCACTGCGGACAAGACCTTCATGAGCATTGCAGTGAGAACCTCTGCCAGCTTGATCCCTGTGAGTTCAGGTTTCAACACATTGACCAAGTCTAATTCATTTTCTTTTAAAATTTGGCGTTTTTGCTATGTACACACACTCGCTTATGCTAAACCTCATGACGATGAAAATTCCTATTTTGGGCTTTGTGTCATTTCAGGATTATTAAACCATTTCCTAGCAATGAATGACAAAAACCTGCCATTCTGGGATCTAATCAAGATACCAATAAAGAAATCATTACTCTGGTCACAAGCGGTTTTCACCTTTTTCCGCTGTATAGATGTCTGACCTTTCTTTATAGCATCAAATTCCAGATGTGACCAAACGACCTTTCCCTCATTGAAGACCAAGTCTCCAATGGCAACATCAGCTTTAGATGGCGCTTAGACTATCAGGCTGTAGAGATCCTAAAGAAAGAAATACAGATTTCTAATGCATGTGTAAGAGAAAAATAAGTGAATATGATTCCCATTGTAGAGTAGTGAATCTCACCCACACAAATGTGGTATACTTAGAGTGCCCTTTCACTTTATGTTGCTACAGCTTGTGGGTGATTCATTTAAAACATATAGTTAATAATTTTCTGACATTCTGGGCAATCTTAAATCTCCTTAAAACACTTGGGAGAAAAAAAAAAAAGAAAAAAAACCAAGCTGAGATATTTCAAATGGCTACCCAAGCCTGCAAGCAATCTATGTCACTGCTTGAGCTTTCAGGAAATACCAGCTTAAAAGTCATTCCTGTAGTCATATGTATGGGATTTTATCTCTGAGTTTCTGCAGTTTCAAGTCATGCTCAGAGGCATGTTTTGATGGAAGGCTATACAGCGATATGTGGAGTCCAAATAGTGGCATAGACTGGAATGAAGTTTGGGAGTAACTGTTGTCATGTCTTTAAAGCAGAGATTTCTCCACTGTCATGACCCAGTAAGCCTGTGGGCTGCCACGTCCAGGATTAGATCATTATGATGAGCTGAAGGGGCTTTTCAGACATGAGAATCTGCACCAGTACTAAACCAAACAAGGTAATGTTAAGTCAAAAGCAGTACACACAAAACCTTCCCACTCCTCAAGAGACCCAGTATACCCACACATGTTCTTAATAACTCATCTTAAAGCCCTTTCTCTTGTGCCAAGGCTGTGGTACTAGGAGGAAACCACTTTTGTTCACGTCCCAATTTTTCTGTAACTTAAATGAAAGTGCCTTGGACTTAAAGGAAAAATATGTTTTGAAGAAAGCTTCCACAAAGTAATTAACTACAATAACTATGAGCACTGAGTGCATAATATGAAAGAACATGTGTGTTAATATAATGTCGATTTTTCTATAAATGGTGTATGAAACTCAGTTTGTTTTCTTTGGCTGTAAAATACATGAATAATTGTGCATTAACATAATAATACAGTGAAGTGAGAGATTTAATTAACAAACCCTTGAAGTCAGAACATTTTTTTAAACACAAGAGATGAATGCACTATTAATGCCTTAAAATTTTTATAAGTGCACATTGTATTTCACCATCCTGCACTTGCAGTTTACGTCAGTGGCAGTATTTTCATTCTGCACAAACCTTTCACCTACACTTTTTGAGGCTTTTTTGCAGATGATATGAATTCATTTAGGTACATTTCAGTTTTATGCATAAGCAACTGAAAAACACTGAGCTGGAGAAAATAGTAATGATGTTTGTTCATATTCTCCTGAGTATGACTGTGAGTAAGAATTGAGGCCCCATCTCTCTCCTGGACACATTTTGCCTGAGAGGCAACTTCCAGGGTGGAAGATACATTTTACCTCTTGCAGGGCAGCGGGGGGATTTGAAGGTACTGAGCAGTCATAGCAAAACTGGGGTAGTAGCCATTTCAGTCTACTGCAGGCTGTTTTCCCAGTGAAGAAGAGGAACTGAAGCCTGGAGATGGTGCACAAACAAACATGAGATTGCAGCTGACCTGGACAAATGGCAGTAGCATATGCTGTATTTCAATATCAATCTGCATTATTGGAAATCTATGCTAATCAGCAAGCCCATGGCAAAATTGACCTGATGGCTACAAAAGGAGCATTTTGATAACAAATGGGAAACCTTTGAATGGAAACAAACACAGATTGACCTCCACAGAGTGAGGGGAGGAAGTGAAATTCTTTTCAGAAGTGGAAAGATTGAGAATGATAAGACTTTGAAGGCAAACATATACTCCCTATCTGCCTAGGAGCAATAAATCTGAAGCAAGTGTCATCTGTTTGAAATTCCATCTGCCTCAGAAGGCTTTTGTGGGAAGCTCTGGTTGATTGTTATGAAGAATTTCTATAATCCTGTTTTGAATGTTCAGCTGATGTGCACCATCACAGAACCATCCTTATTTCTCCAGTTAGTGAAAATCTTCCATAATAGCCAGAATACGTATGTTCCACATAGGATGTTGCAGGGTGTATTTCTGCATTTGTTAGTACTGAAGAAACATTATTTAATTTGTTTTTTCCTTCTCTGATGTAGGCTGGGTAGCCTGTAGGAAAGATGATCAGGTAAAAACTAGATAGGTATATTCAGGAAAGCTAGAAAATATGTGTATAGACTTTACTGAGTTCAGTGGCATAAAGACAGGTACTTTACTAGATAATCTGTTCTCCATCTGTCTGCTCTCAGAAAATTGTATACAGCTCCACTACCTTTATTTTCTCCCCAGCTGTGGAATATGTTACTTGGAAACAATCAGTCATTCACACAAAAATAACATTTCCATTCCTGTCACCAATAACCGTAATTCTCTTAAAATAATAAAAAAAGGGCCCTGAGGTGTTATCCGTTAGCTATTTTTAAGCAGCATTCTGTGAACCAAAATGTATACTTTAGTGCAAATTCTTTGAGGGGAAATATTTATAGTTTTATTTACAGTAAGGAAAATACAGTAGTTTAAATTTTAGGTCTATTTAATTTTTCTGCTATAAAACGGAAGTTGTTGTGCTAGTTTGTGTAAAACAGTATATGAACATTACTAATAAATGAAAGCTCAATAAATTGACATGACTAGAACCAAAACCAAGGAACAAGTGCAGGTGGGGCTGCTTTTTAATGGATAATGAAAATTTGAATTGTGTTTTGGGTTTGAAGCAAGTCTATTGTGCCATCCATCTGTTTGATGCCAAACTGGGTTTGAAATTGTTCTTTCTACCAATGTTTGCCATACTTTTGAATGCTAAATTCCACTACAGAAAATTGAAACCAGCTGTGCCTTCTTTCACCTCACCCATATGCTGCAAAATCTTTGCCAAATAAGCTCCACAGCTTTTGCTGGTAGGATATCTTATTTCTTTTTGTTCTTTTGAGCAACGAAACAACTATCAGAGATGAAATTTTAATGCCATCTGTGTCTGGATTGACATACAGAGGAATTATCTCCATGAGCTGGAGTGGTAGCTGTTGGGCACTGCAGGAGCAGCATGGCCTTGATTAGCGAAAATACATGGGGGTAAAGGTACAACAGCACATGAAACACATGGTAGCATCAGCATAGCTATCTTACTCTTGTCTACACTGCTGTGTAGTTTTCAGAAGAGATCTGAATCCTGAGGAAAGACAACTAGTGGTATAGGTTGCCCAGAGAGGCTGTGCTGTGGCCATCCTTTGGTGGGGTTCAATATCCAACAGGATAAAGTGCAGCTTAACTTCATCTGATCTCAAAGCTGACTCTGCTTTGAGCAGGTGGTCGGGCTACAGACTTCTCGACGTTCCTCTCAGCCTGAGTTATCTGGTGACTCTGAGATTCTGGGATTCTGAGATGTATCTGAAGCCATGCTTGGGATACTTTTTCTGTAATGATAAGAGACAGGATTTTCATGTTGCCAAAATAGCCCATTGATCACCATTTTCTTGTCTTTGTTGGCACAAAAACATTCATAACTTGAGACTGCTATGGTCTATTTTAGTATTCAGCTGTACTATATATAGAAAAGCTAAGACCATGTTCACAGTGGAACAGGCCATTCAAGAAGCATGGTCATAGAGCACAATAACATCCAGCTGCCTTAGTTTTTACTGTTGTTTTCAGATAGGCGTTACAGCCTATCATGGGGGCTTGGAACAAACTTTTTCTACTGAGGTGAAGTTGTGCTCTGAATCAGAAAGAGGAGATTCAAGGCTGAAGGACTGAAAAGTCCTAAGATCTAGGACAAAAAGAGAATGATCTTAAATATTTTTCAGTTCCAGAAGATTTTGAAATGTTTTTATTTCTACCAAGGTTTTTATTTCTACTTCAAGGTTTCCATCATGATAAGGACTCAATTGGAATATACTTGTACAATTTGAGAGGAGTTTTAGTTTGGGTATTCCAAAGGTCAGCAGAACATGTTCCTGCAAGTATACTACAGACTCTGTGTCATTCATAGCTCATCCCAAGCAGATTGGTTCCTCAGGTGCTGGAATTATGGAAGGACCTTTCTCATCTGCTACCTGCACTGAAAGTTTCCCTTCAGGTAAAAAGCAGCAGTTACGATAGCTCAAGCTAAATGTGTTTGTTCTGTCACTAATACCATATCCTGTACCTCACAAACTGAAATAAAACTTACAACTAATATTAACCGTCAAAAAATATTCACCAGTGGGTTAACTTGTCATTTGCTCTCTGAAGGCAATGAATAAAATTTACTTGTCAATATCTTGTTTTATTTGAAGGAGCACCTTATAAGCTTCTACAGAAGTGAGTCAAAGCTTAGCTAGTTAGCATGACTGATAAAGCCTCTCTCACTACAGCTTACTTGAGTCTTCATAAGAAAAAAAATGCTACGAAGAGAACATCAAGTACAAGAATTTTCTATGGATTTAGGTGATAGGATTATGTCACCTACCTTTATGAACTCCTTGTCTTTTCAGAGGCTTAATATTTTATCTCCTGTTGCCCTTATGCAATCTGATATCCTTTGATGATAATAGGATTTTTCGTGTAGTCAGACTATGTGATAATTGAGCGAATACAATTTTTTCTGAGCATTCTGCATCCACTAGAGTAGAAGGGAAGTGGAATGAAATGTCTATGGTGGCAAGACTTCTTTGAGGAGGCAAAAATTGTTTACAACTAAAACTTCAAGAAGCTGTTATTAAAGAGACATGCCAATTTGTTTAAGTGCAACTTATTGGGAAAAAAAAAAGTACCAGAATGACCACAGTAAAATACAAAGCACTGCAGTTTGCTTTGACAGTGCCCTAAAGGACAAAATAAATGAACCTCAGAAGAGATTAATTTAGAAGAAAATGTTGAGTTGAATGTAAGACATGTTGGCTAGTGTTTGTGGTCAGAAAAAAAGGAATTAAGAATCTAGTTTCATTTTATGAGTAATATACCTTTCCCGTGCCATTTAAATAAAGATTTTACTAGTGTTATTCTTAGAGCATTATAGTTCACACCCCCAGGGGTTTAGTAGGTCCAGTTAAATCATCTGTGGATCATAGAATTTTCAACACCACTAAAAGTGGCAAATCAACCCTTAAAACTATTTGGACATCAACTCACACATCTTTAAGGTTGTTGTGGTACTGTTGGTTTTAATTAGATGTCATTGATGAAAATAAGTTTAAGCCAAATATTGTGATTGAAAGAAACAATAAAAATGAGTCAGATACTATGTTTTTAACACAGGCATTTCCTGGTCCTAATCTTCTCCTTTTTAGCACATGCAAGAATTAAACAAAACGTTCTGCATATTTCACTCTGAGTAATGGAAATTCCAAGGCTTTTCTGAGACTCCTCTTACAAGTAACACTACAACCTGTAAACAAATTATCCTCTCTGACACCACTGTTAGGTGCTTTCACATGTTGAATATTTTCCTGGAAAGCTTTTAGGCACCAAATCAGAACAGAAGGCACAACTGGTTCTTTGTAGATGACTTTATTACTCATTTATTACTTCCTCATTATATTTACAGGATTATATCTGCTTATTTTCATTCATATTATTTTATTATTTTTATTTGACAGATAGGCTAATTTCTCTATTTCTTTTCAATGTCAGTCTTATTTGTGTTATTCCATCTTCTCTCCCTTCTCCCTGTGACTTGTTCTCAGTTGCCAGCATTCCTTGCCTTCATCAAGCAGAAGATTTGTTTTCTTACTTCATTCATTTCTGTGTTTCAGAACCTGAGTTGTTTTTCTTTTTCCTGGTTTTCTTCACAGAGTGGAGCAGTGATTATTGCTCACTGGAGGACAGTACTGTGGGCCTCTTTTCTCTGCTGATTGGTTGAAGGGCTCATCTGGTACCAATGACCAGCAGCCACCCACCATAAGCTATGGCTAATGTGTTTTGCCAGTGGGATTTTCTTCTATTGTTTTGAAAAATCTAAGACCCCATCCAAGGAAATAATCAGCTATGCAAGCCAAAATAACACCGACAAAGAACCACTTATAGACCTGTGCTGCCACTGTACACAAGTGTTCTCCCATGACACTGATGAGAGCCTTTGATTTTCTTCCAAAAGAAATCTTAATTACGAGGTGAAGCCAGAAGACTTGCTACCAGACTTCTTACTCATTGTCTCCACTACAAGTCAGAAGGAAATATCATAAAGACACAGACTCCTGAAGAAAGCCAGAATAAGCAAAAAAAGAACCCAGATGTGTGTCTGAGTTCCTCCACATGTCAGAGAAGCTAATGTTCAGGCTCATAATCGTTACGTGAACCTGCACCTCAGACGTATGTCTGTTGTGTCCTCCTTCAAATCTACTGCCCACATAGATAGAAGAACAACACGAGATGAACAAGTGAAAAATTCTGTTGAAAGTTTGACCACCTGTATGTAAATATTTTACCAGAAACAGGACTATCTGTGTTCTGATAGTTCCCATCTCTCAGTTCTTCAAATGCAGATAAGTAAACCCTATGTTACAAAACCAGAGTGCTTGTCAGAAGAAATTCTATAGCCGGTCAACACTCAGGACACAGCTCTGATATTCCCTTTGGAATGTGAAGGAATGAATGTCATTGTTTAACATTCTTTAGCTGTGTCATCAGCAGTTTAGACATTGGGATTAAATGACGAAAGAAAGAAAGTGAAACTGCTGGTTAAGTTTAACTTGTGCCATTTGGCAAGACTTGAGATTTCATTTTTCATTTCAAGCTCAGTATTACTGCATAATACTGGACAAAGTAACTCCACAAGCCCTGAAACAACAGAAGCCTAGCTTGCTAGGCTGTCATGCCCTGAGACCCACAGCAGTGCCTGATCTCTAATAAATGTGAGGTAAAGATGAAGAACACGCTAGTAGTGTTTATTCACCTATTTTCAGAACAATCTGTTGAATTTAGTGGAAAGTGGGGACTTGCTTTATAGATAACAAATTAAAAACAGTAAGCAGAAATATAAGTACCAGCATTAAAAACACATTCACATAAAGCCACTTTCACAATTGAGTCTACAAAGCAATAAAAGCTGTAAGACTTGCTAGTGGCATAAGTAAAAAACAAACAAAAAGTAGAGTGAGAAGTGGTATTGAGGGCTCATGAATTCAAGTAGATTTTTCCAAATAAACTTATTTAAGCACCTTTAACTTCCCATAAGTTATTCTCAATGGCCATATCAAAACAACTTTTTTTCTCTATCTTTTTATTTGTCTGTCCCTCTATATCACTATATGTCTGTACATACGCCTAGATAACTCAGAAGAGTATCCAAAATACTGAGTAAAATTCTGTTTCTATGTTAATTTTAGTACTGAATAAATGAGGTTTTATGTGATTTACCTGACTGTCAGAAAAACTCCTGGCTTCCACCCAACAACCAGGACAGACTTATTTGTCTAGTTTGCTTTGTCTACACAATTAGGTGGATTTCTCTGTGATGTTTTCCCCAAAATCTGACCTGATCTAGTTCATCATAGTGTTTATCACTTTGAATTCGGCTCAAGCAGAAACCCACTGTCGTTAGTCCTAGAACTGTTCCTGGAACCAATAATAAGCACAAGGTCACAATTGCTGTAGTTGTCCTAGATCACCTTTTAAAATCCTTTTCTTTTTAATTGAGCAGTTTGATAATAGAAGGAAGGAATATGCCACTGAAAGGTACTACAGCTTGATCCTGAGAGTGGGCTTTGCTTTCAGACTGCATGCAATCAGTTTGAGTCTGCCTGAATCTTTTAAGAATATAGGATTGAAAGGGATTTCTCTATATTAAATTAATATTATGAAAGCTGTTATCAAGAGTTGAAACTAAACTCAAAGTTTCTGGCTAGACACAAGATGAAGTTAGAAAATAAGAAACAATAAAACCAAGGCAAATCAGCCATGTTCTCATTAAAGTCAATCGACATTTTGTCATTGACCTCGACAGGGGAGGGATCTGTCCCAAATTCTTCGCTTCTCCCACTAGAAAAAGGAAATTGAAGTTTGTGTTGCCGTTTTCCCACTCCTAATCTCATTTCCTCATTTTCCTCTCTCTCCTTCAAACCTAATTCTCCAGGGACTCTCCGAACAAAGTAGCAAGTATGAGTGGAGGGCTGCAGAAAGGGTGTGATAAGGCATGTGCAACATACTTTAAGTTTTACTGGCTATTTGATGCATCAATGTGCTGTGCTGACAGCTTGAAATCTTTGCTTTACTTTAGTCTAAACTATATCTGATATAGGTCCAGATATTTTACAGACAAACTATATCATCCTCTGACTGACTGACTGAGTAATTTTCACCTCAGTGGTAAAAATGGGAAGATATTTTAATACCACTGAAAACACTGGGGGGCAGTGTGATCTAGAGAAGCATATGTTGGTGCAGCCACTCTGCCATCTGCCTGGGGTGTCACTTTCGGAAGGGGCTTCCAACTTTATCTGGCAGCTCTGCTGTACCTCCTTGAAAGGCTGAGAGTATGTGCATGTGCTCTGCCTTTTCTGGGGGGATGAGGCACTGTAAAATAAACTATGATGTAACGATAACAAAGTCTGACAGTCTAAAAGGTTTGACTTACCGTGAACGTGCTTTGAATAGATGGATACTTGTTTCTTTGCAGGAACATATGAACTGTGAGAACAAGCAGAGAAGTCTCTGTGGTGCCTAGATCTGTGGCTGTGTCTGGCAAAAAAAGTAAATCTTGTCTATTATTTCCAAAGCAGTATATGAAGACTGCTGTAAATTGTTATCGGTTGTTGCATGTTTTATTTTTTTAGTTTTGTTTGTTTGTTTGTTTTCAGTTTATTATTTCTTATCGTTCACAAAAGCAAGCAAGCAAACTAATAAACTTTATACCATCAACTAACCTGGAAAACAAACAAAGCATCTGCAAACACAAGGGAAAAAATACACAAACACAGCATTTCCCAGGATGTGTTTAAGTACATTGTTGATTTTTATTGTTAACATCAGAGAGTACTGTTATTCTTGTTGGCCTTTTAATTCAGAAAATTCTGTACTACATCAACTGAATTTTTAAATTATACAGAGAGCGGTGGAAACCTGGTGGCTTTTGTAACAACCAAAATGTCTAATGCTGTAGTTTGATTTCTGTAATTGTAAGCAGTCATTCATAAGCATGATCTTTACAAATGGCTTTTATCTGAAAAATTACTCTAAGGGGATTGCAGTCTACAGGCCCAGCAAAAAAAATCCCACATTGATTTTCTAGTTTAAGAGCAGGGGAGATATTACTGCTTTAATAAAGTCATGAACTTTGAGCCCTAGAAATGGTATTGAAGGGTAACTTCCACTCAGGCATATTAGGAGGAATCTGCACCTTGAGGCCTTCTACATGGCACAATGTAATATGCAATGTATGAGTTAGCTTGAATATGAAAGGCAGTATAGTTATAGTCTCAAGGAAGTCTTTCATTTGGTGCATTGTTTCTGGTCTTCAGCCAAAAGTTATTTCTTCAGTCAGTCACTTTTCCTCCTACAGTGTATCCAAAATAACTCCTAAAGCAAGAGTTGTGATGTCCTCTGTCCCATGCTCAACAGCCCTGCTGTTGGTATTAACTCCTTCATAGCATCAATAGCTGCATCTATGTTTTCTGACAGCCAGAAAAACCTGGAAAGGTGAAGAAGGTGCTATGAGAAAAGCTTTACTCAGAAAAGAGCAGTCACATTGTGAGTCCATAAGGCTCTCCTGGAATATGTAAGGCTTTCCTAGTTAAGCCATCAACGGAATGAAATTGGGCATGCCTTCTTTTTTTAATTTTTCTTTGGTCATTTTTGAGAACTTCTTTGCTAAATGAAAACAAAACAAAGCCAAGAAGCCTAAGAAAAATACCTATGACACTGTAGCTACCTTTGTGGTAAACCTTTAAGAAAAAGGTTCAAGCCTGACTCATGCAAGTTAGACATTTTGGGGGGGGACTTGATTTTGTGGGCAGGTCATACTCTTATTTTGGATCTGGTTTACATACATCATTTAAATTGTCTTTTGCTATTTAATTGTTTTTTCTATATCTGTATATAAGTATATAAAGATAGAATATGTTGTCATATGCATGCTATACATGCCAGAAACCAAGATTCATATGCAAATGTACCCAGGATTAAACAAGGATACTGTCATTCTCTGCCTTGTATGGAGGAAAGCCTTGAGAACTGAAGCAGTGACAAAGATTGGCACTGCCAGAAACATAGCTCATGATCTGTAAGGTGCTGAGGAAGGTTAGAGGGAGATTGTTCTCAGAAAAGATAGAGAGATGTTCAGCAGTAGGAAATTAGGGGCTTTTTTGGCATCATCAAGATTATTGGCTGACCTCATATTTCTGAATAATACCCAGGAATCCACCAAATGAGAAAAGAGCTACAACAAACACTAATGAAATGTGTGTTCTCTCTCTCTTTCAGACTGATTAGCACACATAGAGGTTAAACCCTAGAGAGTAAAATGTTCAGCTTAGAGAGTATAAGGAAAAATACAATGAAAATACACAAATCAATCTCATTGGAAAGTGCGTTTGCTTCTACTCACTGGTTGATGATTTAGCCTACTTCCCTTTTCAACCCACAAAAAATCTGCAAGTAAAATTCATGGTCACGGAATTTCTTTAGTTTCACTGAGAAATGTAAGAAAACCTGCAAGATTTGCATGCCAATTCACCAGGTTCACTTGAAAGTCCAGACATCCTTAAGAAGGTCATTCAGATAGTCTGAGACGCTAGTACTTGTTGCCTCTAAGTTGCATAGAAAATAAGCTTCTTTCAGAGAATAGACCAGGACCTGGGATTTAGACAATGTGACTAGTATTCAGAGGGCATCATTAAAGTGATATCTTCAGGTACCTCAGTTCTCTAGCTCTCAATTTTGTTTTCGTAAGCTACTTCAGACGTGTGAAATGTGACAATTAAAAATGCTTATTGCTACTCTATGTTATTTTCCAAGATTCAAGCCAGGGAACAAATTCTAACACTATTTGTAGGATTTTTAAGCTTGAATTTCCGTAGCCTCTGCATGCACATTTTTATAGTCTGTATCGATAGACTATAAATCATCTAATTATCTTTCATATCACATATGAACAAGTAAATTATCACTTCCACACCGACAATCTTTGTCATCTTTACCTCTTTGCATCTATCATTTTCCTTCTCTAAATGCAAACCTTAGCCTAATTTCCCACTTGTACCAAGGTGTACACCCTTGTATATTTTTATTTGCATTAAACTATGCTACACAGTAAAAAGTGGCATTTCCTTGGGATATTCTAAAGCACATTTTTAAAGGTTTTTAGAAATCCTAATACCAATAATGTCCATTAATTGCTCTGAGGACACACATATAACTATTAAAGCTAACCAAGACCCTGTTGAAGAACCTTTTGTTAAGATAACCAACAGTAGGAAAAGCATAGGACTCCATGAAGTGCTGCCTTTTGTAGCAAAGTACAGCTGAGTGGATTGCCTAATCAAACAGATTTTAAAATCCCAAGATGAAGTACACGTGCAGTCAGAATAGCCCCATACACCCTCCTTTAAAAGGTTGATATTACTGGACATTTATTTATGTTGGGGCTTAAAACATCATGAAAGGACTCTGATCTTCCTCCGCTTCTTCATTGGGATTTTAAGGTATATGTACTATATCTTCAGGTCAGCACAAACTAGATTCATGTTGAACTGTACCAAAATGTGAGTATCACCTTCTGCTTTACTACCTTTTCCTGATAATGACAGTCAAGAAAACACTTCAAAAGTAGATAAGTAATGTAGGAAGAGATACCCATGAGTCTGTGCTTTCCAGATTCAGAGAGTTCACTTTTCACAGGTTATTTCAGCTCCAACTCTGGGGTCTGGACATTTATGCAAGGAGTTTCCTGTCCCAGACTGAGCAGACTGACAGTTCATACCATCACACCATACTGTGAGAGATGTACATAAGGAAAATTAGAAGTCGGGGCCCCCTTAGCATCTTCCCTCCTGGTCTGCCTTTGCACATTGTCAGTCTTGTTCTACTTGGGCTTCTGGCCTCCCAGTTGCTTGATTTCCGGGTCCATGGACTCTGTTGCTATAACAGTTGATCTAAGCCACTTACCTTTACTTGATCTAACAGGACCAAGTTGTATGTCAGGCTAACAACAAGATCTTGTTGCAAAACTTATGATTCCAGAGGTGATAAAATGTCTAACAGTAGACTGAATCTATCTGGCTGTCCAAATCCATCCTCACTATTCCCTTTCAACAAACGGGATGGGAACTGGTTGTTGGATCAGGAGGCATGTTTCAATACCTTAAAATGCTTCAGTGTCTGTGAACAATCTAGAGATCACAGACAGTAGTATTCTAGAGTGAGAAGGTGGTGAAAACTGTACCTGACTGTCATGGTTGAGAGAATGATCCTTTGTGGCCATATTTAAAGCTAATGCCTCCACCTAGACATTTCAAATAAAAGTTTTAGGCATAAGAATGACAGTGAAATCAGACATGGTAGTCCCAGATCTATCATAATGGTTCTGTTCAGAGTGTGTCTTTGAGATGTGTTACTGGTCTCTGTGTAGCTAGTGAGAGTTGACTAAGTGTTTCCCTTTGGTATCCAGTTGAATTGGAAATACAGAGCTGGATGTTCTCCAAAACCATCCTTATTTCTCCATTACAACAACTGAGTGGATGTGAAAGAGACAAATAGCATTCATTGAAAATGCATATTACAAATGACATTAGTATTGTACACTGTTTTCTAAGATATAAAATTGATCACAAATAACATTTGACACGGAACAGGTCATTGCAGACCATATCAATACATACGCATAACATCATTACTTAAAACAATATGTGCTATGCAGTCAGATTATGTAAATCTCACTGGAATACTAAAATATACTAGAAAGTTGTATTATGTATGCTGAGTTAAGTCCAGTAAACTGGACAGAGGAATCTGAAACTCTAGCTTTGACTCTTCAGAGGTTCATCTATTGGCAGAAATATTCTTCCTTGTTAATCAAACAAATTACAGCTACTGGTAAGGACAACTTCATTACAGGAGACTTTAGTAAACACACACATACTGCTAGATATAATGTCATAGGCACAAATGATGAAGAAGAGAATGGAGAGGATGCTCTGATAGACACAATTTAGTATACACTTTTGTTAGATGGATACTATTGTTAGGAGTGCAAGTCATCCAGTGAAATCCTTGGAAAGAAATTTGGTTATTAGTATACTTTTAACACCAGGGCACAGTGTTTTTTAAACCTCCAGGGAATTCTAAAAGGGAATATTTGTCATTGTCTATTGGTAAAAAATGGTTAATGTTGCCCAATAAATTTTGTAGTTTTTCAGCATTAGAATGTTTTTCATAATCTGATTTGATCTTTATCTTACTTTTTATTTCTCTTTTGCTTTCCTGTCTGACTTCCTTCTTACATTCTCTCCTCTCAGAGGAATTGAATGAATTAGAAGATTCAGCCTCGCAACAAGCATTCAGAGAGAAGCTGTAAAATGACATTACTATTTTAGCAACCAGGGCAACTGTATTTCTACATATGTATTATTTAAACATATTTACTGGGATTCCAAGTTAAATGGTACAGTAGAAGCACATGATCTGAACAAAGACCCCAAGCATCACACACTGACCCAGTTATGCTTGCACATCGGAGATTGGGCACCAGCACAGCTGCTCTCCACTTCTTTCCAGCAAATCTGAACATGGAGCACTGCACTTGTGAGCAGAGTGATTCCACTATGGAATGTGTCTTTGTTGACCAATTGCACCATGTGACTAGAAATCACAGTACCATGTGCCACCACTACTGAATTTGACCCTGAATGTGGAGGATTGCAAAACCTACTTCACAATGGACATTTCCCCATACTAGTGGATGAATTGACTGAGAAATCCCTCTGAAGAACTCATCAAAGCTATTGAGGGAACCAAAGCCATGACATGAGGTTAGCTTCAGATTGCACTTTTGTGAATGACGTTGCAATGAAACTCTAGGTTTCACAGGGGTGAAATGTAGGGAACTAACTCACACACTACTGTGGTATTTTTGTTTCCTCATGAAACTAAAGCATCCCAAATTCCAAAATATGAACTTCTTTTCCTGTATTCCATAAGTTTGTGTATGGGAAAGTGGAGATCCTTACCTTAGACTCTTTCTCCCACACGAAAAAGTTAGATGAGCGTTACAGTGTGCCTGTCCTATATGAAACATTTTAATTGAAATGTAAGTACCAGTACAGGTCAAGTCAAAATGTTCTGTAAATATGACTGAACATCCAAGTGAGGATCTGGACATCAGAAAAGAGACAGTGGAGAGAAAGCACTTGATAAAACAATCTCTCTGATGGAGTATATACCTTTTTGAAAACTGACTTCTTCCTTTTGAAGTATTGATACCGATTTTATTTGGAAAAAAAAAAAAAAGAAGACTTGCGTCTTCTTTTCATTTAAAAAGTATTTGAATTGGAATGGAAATAAATCATTTTGATTGACCCCAAACCAGTTTACAGCCGTTTGGAGATGTGTTTCTGATTGTTTTTACTGTGCAGTGCACTATGATTACCATTTAACTGCGTAGTTATCTTACTGTGCTATATTCTTTCGCCCATTATTTTTGTTTTGGACTTTTTAGTGACCTCAAAATGCCATGTGCATGCTTTGAAATAAGATGGTGTATATATTTACATTAGCAAGAACAAAGGTAGTGTTACCTGGATAACCGTGGAGATATTTGCAAAACATTTCCATTTCTTGATAGCAAAACCAATTCCTTGTGTGCTTCAAAAGCAAAGGAAGGCTCAGCTACATATGCTGTGCACTTGATGTTTTCTGAGCTTTGGTAATTTGCTGAACTTTAAGAAGGGCAATCAAAGTGGTAAAAGCAATTCATAAGCAATTACCTTTTAAGCAAGAGGTATAAAATTTTTGATTAGGCAATTCAGGCATTGTTTAAACTGAAGTTGCAACTAGATAACCTTCATTTACTTAATATATCATCATTACTTTTAATCAGGAATATTTGTTATTTTTGACGCTAGAAAAAAAGTGAATGAAATTCTGATTCAAAATTCACACCTATCTTGATGTAGACAGTCTGCTGCAACATTGTTTTAGTGAAATTATCTGTTTCTCCTGACATCCCATTAATGAAATGAATTTATTTGCAAAACCATGATTCATATATGTGGATTAATAAGGCCATGTTTTACAGTCCAATCTTAAACTATCAAGGAGGTGGATATGGTATTTGGTTTCTAATAGAATAGTAAAAAGTTTACATTGAATTTGATTGCATGGTTTCCAAGAATTTTTCATAGTATTTAAATTGAGTTATTAATAAGTTTTCCCCATATTTACTTTACTGCTACTGACATCTATTCTGGTAATTTCATTAATAATTCTTCATGAATGTTACTTCTGCAAGTTCTTCTTTTGATGAGGTATCACCTACAGGATATATTACAGTAGCCAGGTTGAATAAACTAATTTTCCTAATATAAATATTTTTACTGGCCAGAAACTCTTTGTTGTCTTTTCAAGCACTCCCAACAATCTGTCAAGTTAATTTAAAAAGGTAAAGATAGAAGAAACTGAGTCTGAGAAAACTTGAAACTTACACAAATCCCAGCCTTGTATTACCAATAAACTTCACTGCGGAAATCATGTTGTGTTCTACAATTTCAGATGTAAACACAAGAGAGATATAGAAACAATAAATATATTTATTTTCTAGCTACAGGAAGGGGATTACATTTATAAAATTGTTTTAGGAGTATTTGTGCACTGAAAGGCAAAAGGGTCAACTGTAAGCTTCTGATATCTTCAAACCTTTAGTTGATAATAATTTCATATCCAATATTTTTGTGCTTGACTAATTGATATTTTATTACTCGTTAAGTATAACACATATCATGGAAAAAAAAGTCTGCACTGAGAAATATTTTGGTTTTGACAAAATCATCAGTTTCATATGATGAGGGGAGGAGGGGGAATGGTAATGGTTTTAAAGGGTTAGACCAGAATAGTTCAGTACATACACAGTAGAATAGTTAAAAGTCAACCTTAGGCTTCTGCTTGAAATTTTTATTGGAATGGTTTGTAACTGTCTTGCTCTGGGATCTTGTTAACTGCATCTCTCAGAAGGTTTTAAGCTTAATGATTTGAAACTGCCCTTCTTTAACACTGTAGGAAATACATGTAAATCTTTGTTAGAGTTAATAGTTTAGATAATTACAGAAGTTTTCAGACTTGCTCTTTAATTTGACAGGCAATTTAGAGGAGGAAGAAAATGTGTCACTTGTGAACCCTATCAGGAAAATGCTTTTTCCTCTCTGCTTCACTGCTCTCTGCTCTGCTAATTCAGAATGAGAATAGCAACACCTTTGCAATATCAAATTTACTGGCAAGATATAGCAGTTATTTTGCTTGGTGGCCATTTCAGCTTTGTACAGAAACATAAGACTCTCAGACAAAGCAATATTATCCTACAATAAACACCTCACTAATACAAATATTTTTCTCCATCAGCAAAATTGATTATTCAAAGTTTAATACATGCAGATGTAGCAGATTCAAGAGATAATTTCATACCTGATAAATTAAAAGATATTAAGACCTTTATTTAAGATCTATAATTTCATAGCTTTCTTTGGAAGAGAATAACAGATTTTTGCAATTTCTAAAAAGGAGAAAACTGTTTTACTGTAGACCATTAACTATACACTTAAATCAAATTTAAGAATCACAATTTTAACTTTGCTATAGCTTATGAAGCTTAATCTCAACCATTGATTCCTAACTGGATCCTGATAGTCTGTAAACTTGTCATTTCCTGCTTATTAGGAGTTTTACTCAATATATCTGACTACAGAACAAATAAGATGATTGACATTTGCTAGTCTGTAAACACTGGGACTGACATTAATGACTAAGCCACAGGAAGTCATCTGGTCCTTGCTGGTTACCAGGTAAGTAAATGTGCCAAGAAGCCTTTGTGGGTCATAGAAAAGGTTATCTGCTTTATTGATTTTTATACATAGGGTTGATTTATAATGCTTTAGACAATAGACATAGCCTTTAGATAAGACACAGGTACTGTCGGAGGACTGTATTATATATCTATTATATATATTATGTTATAATATATTATATTATATTATAGTAACAATGCTGCAATTGTCATAGGCCCAGGACAGCACCATTGGACATAAGGAGGATTTTTTCCTTGGAGTAATGCAAAAGATCCTTTTCTAAGCATCCAGCTAGTAAGAAACATTACACATATAATGTGGCCATTACAGCATGTGCTGTGAATGTCTGTAAACAAGTGAAATGGGACTGCTCTCTCTCACAGTCAAAGCAATCTAACTGAGTGTTAGGGTTTGAAAGCCTTGAGAAATGCAGACTGTGAAACACAACATCACAGTGTTTCTATGTGCTATAAGGGCATTTTGCCTGGCAAAGAGGAAAATCATGTTGGCAAGTTCATTTGGGAGAGAGAAGAGAAAGCTGTCATACAGGAAAGAGGAGTCATAGAGACCTACTCTCCTGAGGGAGTGCTACCACCAGTCTCAGTGTCATGTACCTGCCTGGCCCACACTGCAGAGGTAGCAAACAATAATCTTAGATTCTAAAGGAAAACTTTTAAACAAATTCTGCCTCTTAATTTTTTATAGATTAATGCATTATAGACTAGGAATTTCACACTCTTTCACTGACTTTTATTACATTTCTGTTCCCCCTTACTTGAGAATATGCCCTGCAGACATGAGGTCCACCTGCCCACCCATGGAAAGCCATCTTTCACAGGTCTGCCAGAACTCTCTCAACCACATAAACTCTTATTATTAATTTCTCTTATTAATTTGGTCCTAATACCCAGAGTTAAAAATTTCTGTTCTTTCTTCAGGCCAAAGTAGCACCAAGTCCAAATGAATCCCAGGGATGATATTGTTACACATGTAGTAACTCTCCTAAAGATTTAGGCCACAACTCATGCACATCTCCTAGAGTTCTCATTGTGCCTCACAACCTGTCACAGCCCAACTTCCCTAATTCTCACTTAAGCAATTTGTAGGCAATGTAGACCACTTTAGCATCAAGATATTGAAAAGAAAGGGTCCTCTTTTTTTTTTACTTATAATAGGAAAGTGTGGTATACTGGATGCAATTCTGTGATACTATTAGCTGTACTTTTGTAAGTTCCATTTGCTTTTACACATAGGTAACCACAAAGACAAGCGATTCAGATCCCATTTAGATCTCAGTTGAGAGCTGGGTAACTACAAGCATTTATTTTAGTTGGTCATTGTAGATTGAGATTTGACCATGAACTCTGCACAGATCATAATGGTACAAATAATATTGTAACACTAAATGCAACAGCTGGGTGCATACTTATGTATCCTTTAAATCCACCTAGCTGCAAATGCTACCATTGATAGTTGTCTTCTGGCAACAATAAATAAAATGTCCATGTCTGTACAACAAGGGGACAGTTCCAATAGCAAATTTCATCATTTCTAAGATAAAAACCCAAAAAAACCATTTCTTTTCCTGAATAATCATAAACTGTTATGCTGAAGAGTCTCTTAGGCACTCTGTGCTTTCACCCAATCTACATAGCCAGAGGGTAATTTTATTCACTGTGACTTGCAGAAAAAAAGCAACAGTGAATGTCACTTAACAGTAATGGATATTTGAAACTACTTAAGCCCTTAATGTTTTTTTTCTTCTCATATGTAAGAAATTAATCTCCATTTATTTTCATGGTAAGACAGTGCTATGTAAATCAGATTTTCAGAAATGCTAGCAGACTGTAGCAAGATGAAATGAAAAAAAAGCTTTATATAGGGTGGAAGTAACAATACTACTGTTATTATTAATGTTGTTATTATTACTGTTATTTTTACTATTGTTGATATCCTGGATCCTTGGAACTGAGATAAATTAGGGCACTAAAAAAATTTTTTTGTCAATATGAATATCTGAGTTATGTTTGCCATAAGATATTGTCAAAGAAAAGAGTCAGTAGGATGTTTTTTTCATTTCTGCAGTACATTTAAAGTAGTTTTTTTTCACAAGGTTCAAAAGACTGTTTATTTTACAGTGAGAAAGAACAACAACAAAGTGGCATTGGAAGGAAAGCAGCAGAAAGAGTAACTAAATTCAGCAAATTGTAAACCTCACTGGAATCCTGCACATTTAAACAACTCCCTGTTTGCTGGATGATCTGCGAACATGAAAATAAATGCAACTGCAGACTGAGATCTTATTCACAGCCTATGTAACTGCAGATATAATGCCTATAGTAACTACTCACTGTGCAGAGCTGTCAGGAGATATAAACATGAGCATAAACTAAGAGCTAGGGACGTGACAGTATCTTGATAGTAAAAGCTATTGTCAGTCAGCTGTGATTCCTCCATAATCATAGATCTTGGGTCCTGGAGAGTCCAGGTGGTGCTTGCTGTAGCTAGGAGCCCTCGGGAGACTGATGGTGTTTCCTGCAGAAAAACATGCTTTAATATATTGGAAAGGCAATGTTTGAATGGCATATTCTTCCCGTGATCCTCCTGGTGCATCATACACACAATCTACAGAATATAAAAGTGGTTGAAATGGTGAACTCAAGCTCCCAATGGAAAGTCTGGCTCCCCCAGTTCTTATTCAGTAAGTAATTGGAAGCAGTAATCTTATTTATTTTCTTAAATTAGTGTTCTTGTCACCCTTTTATTAGAAGGCATGATAGTTTTGTTTTCACATGAAATACTCAAATCCAAAGTTTCCCTAAAACTCTTCTCTAGTTTAAGAAATTTATGTTTATGCAGAAAGAAATCTCCTGTTTGTTACAATATGAAACAAGCTAGTTGACATTAGAGTTCCCTTTGACATTTATGATAGCATGCTGAACAGAAACACTTCTGCTCTGGAGGGAAAAGCAAGACTACTAGCAGGTCTTTTCCATATGACGTGATGTGAGTCAGTAGACCATGTGTAGTATTCCCAGAAAGTACTGGCAGCAGAAGATTGAGCTTCCAGGAATTGTATTACTTAGAGCACAGAGCTCCAGGTTTTCTCATTGTAAGGCCACTCCACAAAGTTAAAGGTGGAATTTCTTTAAATCATATGAAGCTCGACAGAGCTAAAAATATATAAAAAAACATATACAGTTGAAGGCAACATGGTATTCCCAGGTGCAGAATCTGTGGGCAATGATATTTTAGGAAGAATACCCTAGAAAATCAAAATTCCCCAAATCATCACCCGGTGTCACTGTTTCAGGAAAAGGAATAGTTTAGGTCAGCACACCTCAAATGCAAGCACTCAGTATATCCCCTTCTTTGAAAAATAATCTTTGCTGTCTAATAACAGCTTAGGCTATACGTAACAGCACTCAATATAGCCATATCTACCTCTTTTAGGATCTAGCACAAGGTTAGGGACCTTGGATTTTCTGTCATGGACAAGTCTAAACAAACACCAGAAGAGTTATGAAGCCACTGACACTGAATTTCAGCATGGGTGAAATTCAAGCTTAAACAAATTTGAACACAGAACTGATTTATTTAAGTGCATGCCCTCAGAAACAGGGTATGCATTGGCTATACTGAGTATATTCAGGGCTTTGCTTAGTCAGCTCCAATAAGGAAACGTATATTTCACTACCGTGTCTCATCAATATACGCTAGTGCACCGTCTGAAATTTCTGATTGCACCCCTGACTGCATACTGTTTAGATTAATCCTGCTTCTCTTCAGTTTTCAATATGCCCCTGCCACTGTATGACATCCTCACCCTCCTGTGCAGCTCCTTGATTCAGATCTGATATGGTTTGAAGTTGGCTCCCTGCCAAGTCTCCAAACCTTGCCACAAAAACTTCCCCTGCCTCCTGAACCAAGGTAAAAGAAAAAAAACCTAGAGAACCGAAATGAGAGAGAGACAGCTAAAGCAATATCATCATCATCATCATGGCTGGGCTTCGCGAACAAAGGTTTGGGGAGGGCTCTACCCACATTTGTTACAAGTGCGCTGGTGGCTGAAAAGGCCAATATGAGACAGGCACGTCCGGCTGCAGAAGGCACAGTAGAAAGACTCCTTAGGTGGTATATTCTGCAAGGCACGATTCTTTCTGCGTTGTCTTTTCTCCTTGAGAGTGATCCTGCGTGCGTTCTCAAAGGCATCAGAAGCATTATAGATGCTGTGTCTCCAGACCTCCTGATTGGAGGCCAGAGTAGACCAGTTATGGTGATCAATATGGTCAAGGCTGAGATGTTGTTTCAGGGAGCCCTTGTATATCCTCTTCGGGGCTCCTCTCATGCAGCAGCCTGTGGCAAGTTCACCATAAAGCCAGATCTTAGGGAGGCGGTGGTCCTTCATCCTTGAGACGTGTCCTGCCCAACGCAGCTGTGTTCTCAGCAACATGGCCTCAATACTTGTGATTGCTGTTTGTTCTAGAACAGACGTATTAGTCACGTAATCTGACCAGTGGATGCTTAGGATTGTACAGAGGCAGCGTTGATGGAAGAGTTCTAGGAGTTGCAGGTGGCGGCAGTAGATGACCCATGATTCAAATCCATATATGGATCTAAAGCAATATATATAAGTATATTTACGTTTATATTACAGTTATATACAATTGAAATATATATACAATTTCAAAAGGAAAAGGGAAAGGGAAGGGGGAGGGAGAAGGAAAAAGGAACACAAACAAAATAAAATATACACGATCAATAGCCCAAGATCTAGCAACTAAAAGAATTAGCAAAAGAATATCTTACCACTCTTCTTTGGACAACAGAAAGTCGCGCTGGAACGACCGCCGGCAACCTCTGTCTCCCAAGGTTGACAAGGCCTTGCCAGGCCTGACTCCCCAGCATGACAAACTCAACAACAGGGAACCCGCACCTCAAAGCCACCGGAAGGAAAGAGGCACGAAGGCCTCTCCTCCTTTCTTCTTATACCCCGGCTTACTTAAAAATCACAGGGAATACTGGGTAAATCTGGGCACTTCCTTGGTTGCAAACTGGTCACCAAGGAAGGCCTAGACTAAACTACCACAAGATCATAAAAAAAATATTGTTCACCTTTTTAAACTAATGAATAGCTAAACGTTACCAAAACTTTCATTAGGTTGAGTAGGAACAGGATGTCTTAGGGAGTATCCACACGCTCCATACACATATAATTTTACAGACTAACCACAACAAATGCCTAGTGATTTGTAAATGCATTTTCCCCTTCTTTCTCCAGAGTAAGAGCTTCCAAGCAGATTGGGTGTTGGGAAATATCTGACATCTTTTCCTCGGTCATCTGTCTGCATTATAATGCAGCAGTGACCTTGAGTGACAGTTTTAAACTATACACCATTCTTCCTCTTAAAAGAAATATACCTTTCCTTTCTGCTTTGTTAAGCTGAACAAAGGCTGGAAATACTATGTTAAAAAAAAAATTAGTTTTGGGTAGCGTTACTTGGAAATTCATAACTGTTCTGTGTCATTTAATGCACTTTCTGACTGTCACCCAGAGCTTAGTCATATAGGATACCTCTCAGGACACCAAGCCTTTGGAATCAACAATTTAACACAAAGTTTTTTTCTTTCACTAATCACTGTTATGTGTAAATCTGTACTTCCTAACACACTTAGCTCCCAAATAAAATTCATTTATGCCATCATGACTTCTCTGTTGTATATCTGGCTTTGATTCCCTGGAGAGAATAGATGGCAGTTTCAGGGAAATTTTTATCAATTCTTCTTTCTCCCTTCTCCCTTCTTTCTTCACCTTTTTCAACCTTTACTAGATTTTACATGATAACGCTATGTGAAATCCACTGATTGTAATGAGGAAAAAAGAAGATGAAACACCAGGTGTGTGAAATGGGAAATTTTAAAGAACTACTTTTCTCATTTCCAAAAACATATTAAAATTAAATTGTACACGGTCTAAAAGTAATTTTTAGCATTGAAGAGAAAAAATTCCAAAATGCTATCTGTCACAGTCTCCATATGTTTTCTTTCCATTCTTTATATTAATAATTTGCCAAGAAAAATATCTAAATGCTATAGTCATTCCCTCCGTTTTAAAAAATAATACATTGTGGAAAATACATTGGTTGTTGTCTACGTGTTTTCAACATAACTACACAGGACTACATGTATAAAATCTCATGACATAGTCTGGACACCACAGCTAACATTACAATTTTATTCAGATTCTGATAGCTGCTTATCATAAAATCAGAAATTAATAGAGAAAATATCTGGAATCAATGTAACTTCTATTTTCACCCAAGTGTGCTGCAAAGTGATGTGAACCAGAACTACTGATATTGCAAATTGTGCCTTTGTTTCCTTTGTCTTTTTGGGTTCTTATGTGATAGGAATGAAGATATCAGGAAGAGGTTCTTCACTCAGAGCGTGGTTGGGCATTGGAACAAGCACCCCAGGGAAGTGGTCACAGCACCAAGCCTACCAGAGTTCAAGAAGCATTTGGACACCACTCTCAGGCACATGATGTGATTCTTGAAGCTGTCCTGTGCAACACCAGAAGTTGATCCTTCTTGATCCCTTTCCAACTCAGGGTATTCTATGATTCTAAATCCTCCCTTCTGGGAAGGGACTGGATGGTTGAAGAGGCCATACCAGACCTGAATAGCAACAGGCTGAACTAAAAATGACAGCCATACTCTTCAGCAAGGCTGTGATTCAAACATCTCCCTTTGTCATTTTGCCTGACTAAGCAGAAATGAATCATCACACAAAGACAGACTGAAAGAGTCATCATTTGAGTAGGTGTTCTCTATGAAAATTTTGAAAACGTAAAGTGCACATTTGGTACAACCCTCTTCTACTCTTCTGAGGAGTATTGCAGGCACAGTTTTGTCGTCTATGTATCTGTTTCCAATTAGGTTCAATGAGGGCAGTAACAATAGTCCTGGTTTAGGTGTCAGAGTCAACACCACAGTTCACAGGCTCCTGCAGTGATTTAAGCCAGGCCCTGACCTCAGGCCTTTGAGTTTAATGGTTTCTAGATTCCTTCTTTTTTTCGGTCATTCTCTTGAAGATTCTGTGGATAATATGGAAGACCAGAGAGGCTAGATAAACAAATTATTGAAGGAGTTGTTTTCTAATGCAGTCAATAGTTTGAGTGTAAATGCTTCCTTTCCAGTATTTCATCAGATTCCTGTCTATTATAGAAAGAATAAATTGCCTATCTAAAATGCAACTCATAATACAAGTGTCTCGGTTGGCAATATAGCTTTGAGTGCATTTTATGTGACTATTTAATGCAGTCTTATACTGTTCTTTCTGAGCACATGCTGAATAAAATACAAAATGCTCTATTATCAGGGTGTTAAAATGAAATCAATTCTTAGTGCTATTGCTTGTAACAGAAACTAAATTTTAGTTCCCTGAGATGAATGCTTCTCAGAAACTTAGTCAACCACGACTAGAAAACAAGGTCATTATTTCTGCTTTTCTAATTCTAATTTTGAATAGCACTATTATTTTCAAGCTACAGGAAACAAACCTTCAGGCCTTGTTTCTCTTCTTGAGTGGTTTGAAGGTACAAATTACCACCCCTGCATATTCAATGAAAAGATTTTATGACTTGATTTAAAAGAGGATAGAGGTGAATTTGAGAGACATCTATTTTACTGGTATTGGCACAAAACAATTATTATTCAACATCTTTAAAAAATGTTTATATGCAAGATGCTTTCATTCTTAAAACTGAAAAAGAGGAAAGTTCGAATGAAAATCCAAAATTTAAATGAGGAGACTTCTCCAAGAAAATTTTCTATTCCAACATGAAAATAGCATATTTTCTTTAAAGCAATTAATTTATAATATCTAGCATTCCATCAAGATTAAAACAGAAAGGTTAAGCTAGCATTTATTCTTTATTAATAAGGCCAAACATGACAATTCATTAAATTATTTTTCTGTAGTTCAGATTTAATTTGTCACAGATTAAATACTTCAGGCATTCATCTGACTTCAACCATGGGACATTTAGTCCAGATTAACCATCGCAGCTCTTTTACTATTCAATTGAGTGGTTTTGAATGCACACTTTTTTTTTTTTTTTTTCCGTTCAAGGAAACAGAGAACTTACTTTCTATTTCCAAAAACTGGAGTTTCCTCATGGGTGTGTGAGGGTCTGAATCAGGGATTAACATTAAATTAACTCAATGGATTTTTTTCCCTTATTTTTTTTTATTGGATAACTCATTTAAATATTGAATTCCAAGGGGGTATGTAAAATTAACTTTCATTTTCATGAGTATTTGTACTAGGGAACTTAGGGTTTCAAGCATTTCCAGATGTAGCCAGGGAATAATTACCTCATGTACGAACACTGAGGAAGTCTGCAGTTTCATGTTAGAAGTTGCAATGTTTCCAAAATACCTTTCCATTTTTTCAAAAATGCTGCTTTTACTGTATCCAAGAACTATATGAAGGCATAGGGAAACCGTGTTGCAGTAATGTTACGCAGATGAACTCCTCCCAAATGGCTTGGATGCGTACTTTCAAATTCTGCAGCAGTCAAAGGGAGCTGGCAAGATACTGCACCTGGGATTGAAGCTGGTGTTAACAGCGTTGTGTGATTCAAAGCACCATTTAAAAGAAAAGGCTAAGTATAAAATTATAAGCACTGGAAAAATGCAGGAATAACTAAGAAGTCAAAATGAAGTTTACACTTACCTGTTGGTATCACAAATAAGGAAAAGAGACCATGCTATGCTAGTACTTGCTATTACAACCATTATTATTAGATTCTGAATTACTCTTACATTCTGAAATTTTTGGATAGCATTTTTCCTATCCCTCTACTGTTTTACTTTGAATTTTCACATTATTATCCTCTCAGATTTGTGCTGACATTCACTGGAAAAAGAAAAATTAAGAAAGCCCTTGCTTGCTAAAACTGGAAGAGAAACCTTGAAGTCTGCGTATTTGTTTTACAATTGTTAAACATAGAAGTCCCTCTTAGAAGTGAACTAAACCATCAAATCAGGATGTTTGTCAGCATCTGTTTCCCTTTAATATTAGTTTCGTATCCAAAGACTCAGCAGACCTTTTAGCAAGACTGATTCTTCCCAGCAATTGAAACCTTCTTTACAAATTACTCCATTGAGGCAGAACTGCCTTTACCATGTCATGCCAGGCTCCTGACAGAAACATGTCTGCAGTGACCTGGGCCTGAAGGTCAGGCAGCACAGAGAAGGTAGTTGTTGGTGAAACCCTTCCCTTGCTGGATCTGAGTCACTTCTCAGCATGTCCCAACATGCATCCTTGCAGCCCATTTCCAAAGAGCGTGCAGCGCAGCCTCAAAGCAAGCCATATGTACTTTGCTAAAGTAAAAGGTCTTCTGGGTGGTCATCCACTTACATTTGCTCTGCAGTTGAACGCTGAACTTCCTGCCAGAAATAAATGACCAATATGTTTTCAAGTGGTCGTTTTCACATGCTGTCCTCTTCAATTCACAGATTTCCATGCATTACTGTGCTTCTATAATGTGTTTCCATGTTTCTGGCCAGAAACTGTTCCTGCCAGGACATGTTTACTTGTCCTTCCTCAGCAGAGAAGAGAGCCCTGCTCTATGGATACTTAAACAGCTTGCACACCTCTGCAAATCTCTGCACTGCACAGACTTGATCTCACCTGCACCTCCACTGTCTTACACCAAAATCCAAGAACAGGGACTCTATATCACAACTGCAGTGCAATTGCAGCTCTGCCTCATTCTCTGAAAAAATTCCTAGGCCTATTCAGATTACAGCTGTATCCCTGCCAAGCTGAATCAGCTGATCAATCCCCCGCACAGCGATAGCTAAAGCAGTGACTGGCAAACCTGTACCCAGGAAGCTCTCTGTGCCTAGTGCCAGCTCTAGAGGAGCACGGTCTGTACTTTGATTAATTTCCTGAGTTTCTATTGCCAACTTCAATCTCTTGAAAAAGCACAAGGCAACCGTAAAAGTGAATTGAAAAGGTGTTTTGTTTATAATCTCTTGCTGAGATATTCCTCATTATGGAAGATGATAGGACTGAAACTTATTTCAAATAAAAATGTTAAGCTTTTGTCGGTGGAGAGGTCAAATATGCAGGGATACATGACCTGTGATTTCAGTCAGAGTTGTGAGCAGTCATTCAACATGTCTGAAAAATATTAAGCCTTCTAAAAGAGCACAAGCTGCTTTCTGATCCTGTTGCTGATGTATCTTATCTCCCTTTTCCTCAGCTAGGCAAAAGAGATCCTCTCACTCCTTCTGTTGAGGCAGAGAAAGTATCAAACCTTCAAAACCTGCTTCTGACTAACATGGAATAGGACACAAGGTTTGTCCCCTAGCACCTCCTACCATGCTGAAGCATTCTTTGCAGAAGGCACTGAAAGAGAGGAGAGAGCTGCACACAGGAGCCTGCTCTGCTGAGCTCTGGCTCTTTATCTCAGATCCCAGCCTCTGTATCACAGGATTTGCTCCCCAAGCTTTTGGCCTCTTGACAAGTCCTATTCAGTAATGTAAACTAAATGAGTGCAGGTTTCCTGATAGTAACAGCCTTTGCTAGGAATTAGAGCTGAGGCTATCAAAGTTATAATTCTTCACTTAGAGAAATTTGATAAGAATAATTTTTTGGTCAGGTCTGGTCAGAGCTGATTTGCAGTCATGAGTGCTGTGGGCAAAAATCAGTTTAGATAATCTAACTCCCCAGCAACGAAACTTCGGACTACGTGAAAGCTAAATCTAGTCTTGTAGACCAAAATACAACATGTGATGTACAAGCTGTTTTTGTTTAGCTGACTTAAATTTAACCCCCATTTAGATGAATTTTTATGCTTTTGGAATAATTTAATCAAATTAAACCCGGGCCACAGTAATCTACCTTGTGTTAGGATTTTTTCCTAACACTGTTCTTCCTTTAAAGGTGCGAAAAAAAAATTTTTGAGTGAAGAAAATATTTAAAAATACAGTCTTGTAAACACAGATTAGTTAAAATTCAAGAGCTGCAAATTTAGCCAAGTCACTTCCTTCTCTGTACCTCAGTTTCCCCATCTGTAAAACAGCACTGTCTTCACCAGTGAAGCATTTTGAAATCCAAGAGAAAGCACTAGAGGTAATGGTACTGTCATCGGCTCTGTTTAAAGCTATGCCAAACAGCAGTTAATATGGTATTTTTCAGAAGGATAATATTTTATCCTATTAGAGTAGAGAAGCATAGAATCATAGAATGGTTTAGTTTGAAAGGGATCTTAAATGTCTTAGAGTTCAACCCCCATGCCATGGTCAAGGACATTTTTCAGTAGATCAGTTTGTTCAAAGCCACATCCAACATGGACCCTGAACACTTGCAAGGATGGGGCATCCACAACTTCTCTGGGTAACCAGTTCCAATGTCTTATCACCCTCATAGTGAAGAATTTCTTCCTTATATCTAATCTAAAGCTACTTTCAATGTAAAACCTTTATCCCTTGTCTATCGCAACATAGCCTTGTCAAATGCCCCTCTCCAACTTTCTTTCAGGCTTTCTTTTAGACCTTAGCTTGAAGATTGCTATAAGGTCTCCCTGGAGCCCTCTTTGCTCCAGGCTGAACAACCTCAACTGTCTCAGCCTGTCTTCATAGAAGAGCTGATCACCTTCCTGGTCCTCCTCTGGGCTCACTCCAACAGGCTTTCAACTAGATCAAATTGCTCAGAGCCCTATCCACTCTGACCTTGAATGCTCCCAGGAATGGGGAGGTTTTACTGTGAACTGCAATCAGAAAAAAAATTAGACAGAAAAATACCAACTGAGTTTCCACACCTTCCTTCAGAAGCTGAAATTCAGATTTTGAATACCTGACTATAAAAGAGTTAAAGAAAACCTTCTGTTAACTGCAGACACCCTACTCTTCTGTATGTTGAAGACTAAAGGACTTTCTGCATTTGCACTCTTGTAATTTGTTTGATTTTTTTTTTTTTTTAGTATTGCTTCTCCAAAAAGCATTCAGAAGTCACACATTGTTTCAGAATAAAGTTGGGAGCTTTGAACACAGCAAGTGCTTGGAAGTAGGTGATTTCAGAAGCTCAGAGGCCATGTCAGCTGAAGCTGCTGTTTTTCCTTGCCAGCCCAACTGCTGTGTGTGAATCCTCACTCAGATCTAGATCAGGAGTCAGATTTGATGGCATGAATGCATAGTTATTGATACAAAGTAGTTGTAAAAAACATGAAAATAAACATCTACTAGAAAAGAGACAATGCAGTTTAACAGGTCACACAAATTTGTTGACCTAAGACAGGATTTGAAAACAAAAGGTCTGTGTGAAACTGGCTCCAGATAATGAACATACAATGTTAGTGTATACTGAGGGAAAATAATACCTGTTTGTGTCTGAATACTGTCATTAATATTTTGAGGATATGAATCTCCACTGTGCATACACTGTTTCGAATATGCTTGTGAAAATATTAACTCCTGTTTCTGGTTATTGTAGGCATCACAGTCCCACATATACCCTCCAAACCCGTCTTTGGTAGATCTGATCATTACCATGATCTACAAACACACTTTTATGCTGCATGTCATCTGATTATGAACTCCCCCGTGGTCATAATGGCAGTGTTGCCCTGCCCCTGAGAAGACAAGAGGCACACTCCAAACACTTGTAAAAGGCAACACGAGCTTTAAATCTATGGGGAAAAGTGATTAGTGGGAAACCCCTTGATTCTTAAGTAAAAGGGGGAAAATAAGAAAACAAAAAAGAAGCTGAAATTTTATTTGAGGTTTATGGTGCTACCTGTACTTACCAAGGGTCTTGCTATTGTTGTCTAAAAAGTTATGGGGAGAAAAAGACTCTCTAAGAAATTAGTATAGATAAGGTAGAGAACAGCTCTTTTAACAAATGCCTTCTGCCCATGGAGTCCAAAGGCACATGCCCACATACAAAATATTTACACTTTTATATCTTTACTGATTATCGTATCTAATGGGGACATCCAATCCTAAGACCCCTTTTGCCCTGGTACCACCCTCAGAACTGCCCCAGTGGAGGCCCTCCAAGGGCCTTGAATCTTCTACCCTGTTTTGTTTACCATATCTTTTATTATCCCAGTCCAGGTGCATATCCTAACAGACCGTTCTTGAAAAAAATCTATTGCCTTGAAGGGGCGGTTAAAAGACGGTTAAACAGAAGCTTCAGGAATGTGACTCACAAAATGTGAGAAAGTAACCATCTAAAGTGAAGAAAAACTCCAACTATATTCAAATCTACAAAAAGCTAAAAATCTTAAAAATTCTGAGCCATCACTAGTATCATACACATTCTAGTATGATACTCTAAGTAATGCACTTCTCCTTTGTCTCAAGGGCAGAGCTTTTTCCTGAGTAATAATACCATTGTTGCAGATCAATTGTTTCTTCTGTCAACTTCCTAATTTTTTTTCCTTGGGGTATTAGGGAAGATGTCTAGACAGAAAATTTTCTATCAATTTCAGCCTTGATAACTCTGTTCAAATTTGAAAGAAAACAAGATATAAAACCCAGACTTTTTATTTCTGTAGAAAAAGATGACTGCATGGCAAAGTACAGGGTTCTTTTTTACAATGAAATCACCCTAGTCTAGGTCTGGTGTTTAGTTTTTGCCTGTGTAATTTATTTATAAGAGGTATTAAATATTTGTAAAGCTTGCTTCTTGTCTTGTGCTTCAAGGCAATAAAGAGAGAAAATGTTTACTCCTCTCATGATTTACCATGAGTGTTGCTTATTTAATTTGAAAAGAGCTTCATTCCACATTTCAGTTGTTTACTTGTTGCAGAAGTTTCACAGCTGAAACAATTTTACTGGAGTGGTGAATACTAATATATAATCTTAGAAATTAGTCTACAAATAGTCCGAATAGGCAGAAGCAATTCAAATTCTTCTGAGCCTGAAACTTTTCAAAAGCTCCTGGATAGTCAGGTGAGTGGATTTGGCACACAGAGATTTCCCCTCTCACATACATACGTGGATCATTCTCTACCTAAAAAACATTCAAGTGTCCTGCTTTTCCACCTCCCTCCATCCCTGCCTAAGCATCATTCTCTGCTCTGCTGCTTCTCTGCTTTACATGCTATCGCTGCACAGTTTTAGTGCTTAGAAGAGCACTAACAATGGCTCAATGCCTGACCAGTAAGCTTTCTCTGTCACTCATTTTCAGGACTCTCTCTAAGGTACAGGTTATTCAGAGGAGTCCTGTCCTTACCAGCCCAGCATTTCTCCAAGTACAAACTAAACCCAATAGAAACATAACCACTGGGTGTTTGGGTTTTTGCCACGATACTCAGGCTTATCCTAATAGCCTGGAGGATTTGCTCGGAGAGCTGTCACTCATGAGAGTGGTGTCCTTCTGTGAAAGCCACTGACATCTATGTCCCACAGCTGCAGCTCTCAGCAGTCATCACTTTGTGCTAAAGGCAGCCCCAGTCCAAGTCATCGGGCACCTCCCTGGGGACCATGCAAGGCCATGCTGGGATGTGGATCCACAGACAGGCCAGTCTTGCTGGGGCCCATGGCCAGGCATGGCAGGGCTGTGGGGACCTGGAGTCAAACCTTGCTGCACCGTTGCTGGGGTAGGTGCTGTTGGTTCCAGGGGGCTGACATGGCGTCCTGGGCTGTGGGCAGGTGGGGGAAGCCCTGAGAGGCTATGCAGGAACAGTAACACCCGCAAATGCCCTCTGAGTCCTGGCAGCATCTTGCTTTGAGATGGCTTCAGAGTTAAATAGTCCTGAAAGAAGACCTGCCTCGAGCAGCTCACATCAGGAATGTGGTATCAACAAAGTTTACATTTTTGAATCTAGAACAGTACCAGGTCTGAAGAAAACGGAGAAGAAGTCCTAGTCACCACTTTTCACTCCCAGACAGACAGGACTTAACTCCCAAAACCAGCACCATGTAGAAGATCCCAACAGTAAAGGCTTTCCAAAGGCAGCATGACCATCCCTGCCCAATGGGGTCCTGCTTTGACACTCTCTGTCCAAGGTGAGGTTTTTCAGGCCTTTGAGATGGCCATGCACACACAGGGGAGCTCAGCATTTGGGTTCAGACAACAAGTGTGTCTACTTTTGGAGATGAAGCATGTGACAAGAGTTTGGGCTTGGAGCCCTGGCTTGGACTTGGGTCCATCTATCCTGCAAACACAAAAGAGTTTCAAGAAATGAAAATCCAGCAGGTGGATTCTGGTATTTTTCCATCTTGAAATATCAGGAAAAAATTTATGCAATTAGAAATGCTGCTATGATTTTTTCATAGACAATAGCATACTGTGAGACTAATTAGCAAAAGACAGAAATCTTCCTAAAGATTAAGTCAAGAAGAAGGATTAAATGTTTTCCTTTTCTCTGCTTATTTCCAGTGATTCAGCTAGAAATTAAGAAAATGGTAGGAAAATACAATAAGGTGAGAATGATCCAGCTATTGCACGAAACACTGTTAGTGGTAAGTTTGTAGCTAACACTCTAGGTGGCCTTAGCTGTATTCCCTTGAGTCTTTTTCATTCACTTTCTCACTGTATATGTGCCTGGAAACATGCCTTTCAAGCCATCTGTGCAGTTGCCAGATGAGACCAGTATCTAGCCTAGGCTTACATGGCATTATGTATTTTTCTTGAAGTGGCTGAAAATATTCATGTTCTATGATTCCTAAATTAATCAAGAAGAGCTAGGTTTTGTCTTCTCAATCTTTAAAAGATAATAGCCCACAAATGTGTATGAAAGTTATTCTCTGTAACATCTGCAGTTTTTTACACAGGAAAAGCTTAAGTTTGATTTAGCTTAGAAAACAAATTGGAACGTACTTTTCCAGAAGCCAAGCAGGAACATCTGCAAAACAGTGGAATGCTGTATGGAAGCCACAGGGATAAACCAACTACACCATACCTCACAGCAGCAATAAGTGATAAAGCACATCACTCACTCTGAAAAACATCTTTGAGTGTCTGCCTTACTCTCATTATTTCCCTTCTTCCAGTATAAGGAGAAGCACATAACAAAGTTATTTGTCATATCCTATAAAAACAGAAATACAAGTTTAAGGTAATTTACTTTTGCCCACATTCCATTAGATAGCTGTCAATGGGTAGAACTCTGCTAAAACAAACCATCATAAGAAGTGCTCTAGGAGAAAGACAACAGAGAAAGCTATTCACCAATTTCCTTATCACTTTTTGTTGTTTATGAGAAACAGTTATTTCATTATCAAACAGATTTGGCTTACAATTAAGGCACAAATTAAAAAGAGAATTAGCATAGCATTTCTTAGGAGAAAGAAAAGATGGACCGAATATGATCGGATTGGACTTTAATATTATAGAAATATCAGAAGGCTGTGAACTTTGGGGTCTTATTCTCTCATTCCTCCTTCCTTATTACAGTCAACATTTGTTGATGAAAGACTGTGACAGCTAAGAATGCACCTTTAATATTACCCAGATTCTTCCAGTACAGGTCACCTTACTGTAGGTTGCATTGCCATGCCACACCAAAAGAAAGTCTGCCCGTTTTAGAAGAAAGTTGCCTGATGTTAAGACGACAAGTTGAATATGAGTCAGCAGTGCCCTGGCAGCCAGGAGGGCCAACTGTGTCCTGAGGGCATCAAGCAAAGCATCACCAGATGGTTGAGGGAGGGAATTGTCCCACTCTGCTCTGCACTGTGAGGCTTCACTTCGAATATTGTGTGCAGTTTTGGGCACCACAATATGAGAAAGATATAAAACTCTTAGAGAGTGACCAAAGAAGGGCAACAAAGATGGTGAAGGGCCTGGAGGGGAAACCGTACAAGGAGTGGCTGAGGTCACTTGGTCTGTTCAGCCTGGAGAAGAGGAGACTGAGGGGAGGCCTCATTGCAGTCACAACTTCCTCGTGAGGGGAAGAGAAGGGACAGGCACTGGTCTCTTCTCTGTGGTGACCAGTGACAGGACCTGAGGGAACGGCCTGAATTTGTGTCAGAGGAGGTTTATGTTAGATATTGGAAAGAGATTCTTCACTCAGAGGGTGGTTGAGCACTGGAAGAGGCTCTCCAGAGAAGTGGTCACAGTACCAAGCCTGACAGAGTTCAAGAGTTTGGACAATACTCTCAGGCACGTGGTGTGACTCTTGGAGAGTGTCTGGGGTTAGGAGTTGGACTCAGTGACCTTCTCTGAAATGTCACAAGAAAACTATAAAAGAGGGATATTTGAGAAAGGTTGTCTCATTGCTACTTTTTAAAAAACTTACATGGTCTGTCTACTTATGATCTGAGTAATATAATCATAGAATTTTTAAGGTTGGAAAAGGCCTCTAAGATCATCAAGTCCAATTGTCAACCTACCACCACCACTGTGCAAAGATGTAAAAAGAGGGAGAGGTAAGGATGTAAGATGATGTCATAGCATGATAGAAATAGACCAAAAGGGGTCATTCCCTCCTGTGCTCTGTGCTGAGACAGCATAAATAAATAAATCTAGGGTACCTAAAAAAAATCTATACTGTCTTTACTGTCCTTAAAAGCTTTAGTGAAGGAGATTACATAATCCATTCATCTGACAGATTTCTATACAAACATGTATTTATGGCTTTGGAAAATTTCCCCAATATCTGACTTCAAATTCTGTGTTTGGGGAAAAGGAGGAGAATTTATTCTTCCTTGTAACAGTTTTGTACATTTTATAAAACTGTCATTAGTCTTCCCTTTTTTAGATTAAATAAAGCTAAATAAAAACATTCAAGTATTCTTTTACTTACCTCTAGACTATAATACTGTGCTGAAGAAATGTATCTGAAAGAGCACAAAGTGCCAGTTTAAACATAACCAGAACTTAGTAAACAGATAAAATATTGACCTGTATCTTGTAGAAAACATTCCCCCTCTCCCCCCAAAAAAATAATTTCTCATTATATTCTGGATCATCTGCTTAGAAGAATATTTATTGGTTGGTCTTACTTATAATTTGGGAAATTACTCTATTTACCATAGCTTTTATGACTTTCAAAACTTATTAGGTTGTCATTCTACTATGTTCAATCCCACTTAGTCACACTTGGCTTAGCTCTATTAGCGTATTTGATGCCTTTGATACTAAATCTTCACTGGCATGATCACAGTATATCCATTTTCAAATTATTATATTAATATCTCCCATTCTCCAGATTTCTTTGAAGCAATCATTGACTGTAATCAAAAACCTGAATGTTTTTGTTCAGCTGCAGATTTATCTGTCTGCCACTTTTAATTACAAAGTAAGGAAAAGCAAACAAAAAACATTTGCTTTACCAGAGGTTCTTCCATGAAGAGTTGTTTGAATCTGAAAGATCATCTGGTAGTTAAGCTACACTCTCATATCAGAAATTATATCATTAATATAAATTAAACCACTTAAAATACTCTGATAAAAAGGTAAAATATGATGAAAAGCCATTTTTATTCAAAAATTACATATCAGACAAATTTCATTCCTTGAATCTCTACCTCTACTGCCAAATTTGATATTTAAAAGGACTTTTTGTATATTGTTGATCTCCTGAACATTTATCCTACCATCACAGTTCATAGAAAATTAGGTTCTTGTTTAAATTTTTCACATCCTTCTAAAAAGCCATTTATTTTCTCCACATATAATCACAATTGCATACCTTGTTTGCATTTAGCTTCCACAGCATGGTTGGTGATATTTTTATAAGTGATTAATTGGATAGACATCACATGTACAAATTTTGAAATTAGTATCTGAATAGATTCTTGTGTTTATGAAAAATATTTTTTACCATAAGCCACATTTCTGTGACTATTTATAATTTTTAAAAAGTGCTTTTATTTTTTAATGAACCACCAAAGAAACAATGTGCAGAAATACGCTAATATTCCAACATCTCTTTGTAATAGGTAACAATTTTTTTCAGAAGAGTAGAAGAGAAAGAGAGAGAAATTGATTTGCAAGTGACCAAGAGGCTAATACAGGATGCGAGGAGCCAGCGGACAGTAAGATTCATATACAGGTGTTCACTCAGCTAATACAAAACGTGTTTGATATATATGCATAGTTAGACATAAAAATTTCAAAATCAGTCTTGCAACACCAAGAACTCACAAAACTTTTAAGACACCTTCTCAACACAAACAGCAAGGAAATACTTGTCTCTTATTCAACCCGTTTTCTCAATGTCAGATTGTTAGTACACTGAATGGGAGTCTATTGATTAATCCACTAAATTCTTGTCATTGCAGGGTGACACACCCTTTTCTGTGGCTTTTCTATTCTTCATTTTCTACCATTTCATGTAATGGAGTACTTTTAAACAATATTTTTCTGAGCATGTTGTGCAGAACAGTGGTTTGGTGGATGGTATGACCTTCCATGGATTAGAGCTACATTGAGATTCTGTGATTTATTAATCAGCTATGAATTCTGTAGGAAATGGAACCCCAACCCTTGGTCTAGAAGAGTTCTGCATACTCTCAAACTTTCTGGATCCTGTACTGTGAACTAACTTCACATGAGTCTGCTTTTAAAATGCCTTGTAAATGACACCTTCCATTAAACTCTCCAGAGGACTTCTAGTTTGATAATATTGTGATCAGATTCTGAATTCTAGCCAAGTTTAATATTACTTATTTTATCTGGCTTGATTCCTAGGACTAAGTCCTCAGTGTCCTTTGGTCTTGTTAGTTTGTGAAATAAACATATACCATCTACAAATGATATTCCTGTTTCTCCAAGGACTTTTCTTTTATGATACCTGTGGCTCTTAGCTGCCCTTATTATAGATTCAAACTTAGTATTTTATGTATTATCACTCAAAATATAATAAACTACTGACATTAAAGTACTAAATCAGGAACCCAGAGCAACTAATTATTATGCTGAGAACACAGAACCTCCTATATTTCAAGATTCCTCCTACCAAACCTGTTTCATTGACTATTATAGTCTGGCAAAAAATATTACTTTTTCTTGGCTCTCACCTTTATACTCCTCCTTGATTCTTAGTTTATAGAAATGCACATTCTTTATTTTCCTGAAAGTGAGAAAGCTTCGGGTCCTTTTGAGCTAGATTAAGACCAAAAAGAGTTGTGGGAGATGAACAAAACTGAAAAATGAGCTGTTATTGAAAGTTTTACCTGAAAGAAAGGTGCTCTTTTTTTAGGGTTGGCTCATATTTGCTATATGTTTTTAGAGTATCCATTTTAGAGTATTTGTAGAGTCTCAATTTCTAAACCTTTTTATAATTTATTTAATTGTAGCTATTATATTTTTGCAAGAGCTTCTGTTCTGATCAAGGGTCTTTCCTGCTAAAGCACCCACTGCCCAAATATTTCTTCCCTATAGTTTTTATATACTTCATGCTGATTTCTGTACCACTAAATTAGGGGTATGTGTTAGGTTTTCTGTAAGCATCTCAGATTTAGGAAATGCTCAACATCTACTCAAAGTGGTTACTTCCCTTACCTATGATTTTACTCATTTTCTTAGATTTTCTCTCCATCTTTCTTTTTTCTATTAGAGCCCTTACATTCCTTTGTCCTGAAAATGTAGGCAATCTGGAGTCATTCATCTCTATACTGTGAATATACACGTGCAGTGAATGTCCCCTGAAGCTTGAAACAGGACTCTAACTTCACAGGGCTGTAACACTTTGCAGGAACTTAATAAGAGACTGGGTAATGTCATCTAAATGGATCAGATAGATCAGGAACAGGAACAGAAACAAAAGAAAAGAAAAAACGTTCAAACCCAAACAGTCCATAAAATATCAACATTAACTTCTTTACCCAAAATACTTTGCCTATGCAGTCTTGTCTGTCCATGGGAAGGTTAAAGTTCTGTAAACAGATTTATTTTTTTTAATGGACAAGTATTTTCAGTAATATACACATAATTATATGTAATACATTATATACAAGTAAAACAAAAGACAAAATCAAATTGTTTTTAGAAAACCTGTCTGAAATTAAAAATTCTGGTTTTAAAGTGTCCTCAAAAAAATTACAGCTTTTCATGAAAAGGAACATTTCCCTACAATTATGTGTGTCAGCAGGTAAATGCTTATAAATTTGTCTCTGTTGACAGAAAAGGACTTCAGAGCAGAGACAAAGCATGTAAGAATAAGTTGACCAAGATCACTGTATATCATACAGATACTAAATCCCTGTCCAGTGTACTATTCATTGGACAAGTCTGTCTGTCTGTCTCTTTCCCTTACAGTTAATCTGACATTATTTTCAAAGTCAAGGAATGTAACAAAATGTATCATAATTAAAAATGTCAATAATATTTCTTTTAACAGCTGCTTCAGATCTTGAAGTGTGTTCTGAATAATTAAAAACTAGAATAAAAAATGTTAAATATTCTTCTAGAAACTTATATTTCACTGATACCTTCCTATAAATCTCCCAGGTTTATAACATGCAGCTCATAGCTGAAAACTGTATCAATGGTTTGTCTGTCCAACAGAGCTAACAAACTTAACCATTGTTTTTTCACAGATATCTACAATAATATAATTGGTTTTATTTTTATTTTTGTCATGTGTATATAAAACAAACATAACAGTTTCATGCTAGAAATCATATGAAAGTAATTATAAAGATTTGCAGACAACTGAATGAGAGACTATTGTATGCATTTCTGTATATTTCTTATTTTTTTTCCCCAAGTCATATCATTTGGGACCTCTTAATCAGAGGTAACATGAGTCATGAAAGATGAAAATTTAAGTACGAATAAACATCTTTTAATCACAAAGTGTGTGAACATGCCCAACAAAAGCTCACTTCATCATATAGCTTTTATTTGTTCATAAAGTTCTTGACTAGCTTAAAAAAGAAAATCTTCCCAGAAAATAAAATAAGTCTTTACATTTAGCCCTTTTCCTTCTACATGTGAGCAAGAGCTTAGCTAAATAAAGCATATGTTTTGCCTGTTTTCTCAAATGTAAGAAATATCTGTAAGGTTCACTCAAGCTTTCTACAATCACCTGGTTTTTTTCTTCGTTGGATGTGAGCATTGAGAACTAGACACAATAAAGTATCTTTCTCTCTTTCTTATTTTCTTAAAAATCATTTTGTTGCTAAAAAGGGTGAACATGAAGAAAACACGGGATTAAAGCTGAAGGAGTGACAAAGATACTTTCAAAAGTTCTCACTGCTCATTTAAAAACTCCCACTGAAGGTGATATCCACAGACTTGACTGAGTTGTGTTATATTTTTTGTGTGCCTTATAGGGCAATACATATAGAAAATTCTCATAATATAAAACCTCCTGTTTTGAGAGTTCAGCCTTAAACATCCAGAAATTCTTCACTTATTTTACTTCAGAGATTTTAGCCAATTTTTCATGTGAGTCTTCTTTTGTTGGAAACTAATTTCAAGAGGTAGCAAAACTTATGTCTTGACTGTGTGACTGTATCAAGTATTATGCAGCAACCAAAAAGACTATCAGTGAATTATGTCAACCAACCATAGTCTGTAGTCAGATAGAATTGAAATGGACTAAATATACAAACCTGAATATATTTGGCTAGATGCCTGTTCCTATACACCTTTGTTAAAATCTTGGTCAAGTAGTAAATTCTGGTTTAATATTATTAAAAGTTTCAATTGTAACATAAAAAATTAACTTAGATTTATTACATTATTTGCTTAATTAATGTGTGATTAGATCTCTCTTTGAATATAGAAAATCGTAATGTACAAAATAAAAAGTAAGACTATAAATCTGAAGATGTTATACTAAGAGAGTTGAGTAGGACTTTACTGAAGACTTTACTTTACTACTACTCTTTCTGCAAGGTATCTTGAGGCGTTTAGTTCTTAAACATGTACTATGCTTTCCAGTAAAGAGAGATTTTATTGCAGATACCTCTGTCTTTTGAAATAGTCCTAGCTGTGAGCTGAAGACTCCCCTGTGAACCTTGCTATGCTGTTCCTGAGGGGTTTTTCTGGTATTGTTTCCTATATTGTGAAAGATATGGTTTGTGCACTGTTACCCAGCCAAAATTGTGAAAGAAACCTGTACTTTTGGCATTTCCAGTAATCTGAGTGTCAGATTTGTCATCCAGCACCATCATTATCATGTTTGATTAGAAATACTGAATATGTTAATTTTTCACTTTCCGTACTCTTGCTTGATCCCATAAGACACATAGCTCCTGGGAAAAAGACTAAAATTCTCCAGAGAAAGGCTTTGGAGAAAGACACCAAAAAAGCCAGACAGAGGTGTCTGCCTCCATTGCTGATGTACATGAGAGTTCATCTAAAGAGAAGCAGAAGTGGTTTTCCCAAATATCTTGGACGGTCAAATTCTCCTTGGCTCAGTTCAGACTTCTTCTCTAAGTCACTGTGATACTCATGGGCCCCCTCATATATATTGCACCTCAGCCTTTGAACAATGCTTTTGGCCTTTGGACAATGGCTTTTGTTTTAAACTGCAGAAGAGACTGCAAATTCTAGGCCATCTCCACTATGTTTACATGAAATGAGGCACAGGAGGGAAAGTATGCACATTAGTCTGACACCTCCAGTCTTCATTACATAAACAAATGACGACACTTTTCTTGCTTCAGTTCTTCCTCTTTTTATTTTAAAATACTCCATGAAAATTTTCAATTTTAAAATACTCCATAAAACTTGTCAGTTCTCATCATTCTGCTGCAACAATACAGGAGCAAAGTGTACAGAAATATAAGAAAGTGGTGTGGAATAAAGTTGAAGAAATGGGATGCTTGGAATGCTGTTTCAGTAATTCATGCTAGTACTTTTTTGTCAAGTGTTGTCAGGTAATTACAATTCAGACTTTTTCATTACAGGAAATGTTGAAATGAACATTGACATGTAAAGGACCCATTCTAAAAACTTATGCTTGTATTACCACAAAACGGAAGAATCTCTTTCACAGGAAATGCACAGGAAATGTTTAGGTTTGGCAGGGTAGATAATTGTTTGAACTTCTCTGTAGCCACAGCAGCTACACCAAAAGCCCATTGATACCCCTTTGGATCTTTGAAGTATCCTCTCCTGAGGTAATCAATGCCAAGGATGCAAGGGGTCTCTGGGCCAGTCACAGTGGGGTGCTTTTCCCACTTGTCCCCTGTCAAACTCACTTCAGCCTCTAGCACTGATAATTCCTGGCATCCCTCTGTCACTCCAGAGATCCAGATGGGCTCTGTGCTTCTGTGCCTCGATGGTATCAATGTGGACTGGGCACCCGTATCTACTAGAGCTCAATATCTCTGTGGATCTGATGTGTCAGACCATCGAATCCACACAGACCAGTAGACCTGGTCATCCCTTTCCTCCTCCTGGCTGAAGATAGGGCCCCTCTATTCCTGTTCCTGGTCAGAGTATTCACTGTCCAACCTTTCTGATGCCAGACCAGAGGTCCCTTCACTGGGATCAAAGGAGTTGATCCCAGTCCTTTTGCGTCTCAGAGGTCACTGATTTCTTTCCAGGATCTCTGCAGCAACTGTGTGGACAGCCTTCTTACTAGCTCTCTTTCCTCTTAATTCACGTACCCGGGCTTCAAGCTTAGAGGTGGGCTCACCACCCCACTTCTTCATGTCTTCCCCCTGGTCACACAGAAAGAACCATAGGTCACCACATGGCCTGCGCTTGGGGCTTCCTTTCTCTCTGGATGGGTCAGGAGGAGATCGGTCTCTTGGGCTGCCCCTAAGAGCTGAGTTGCTGCCCCCCCAAAGTTTCTTCTACATTCCACAACCAGGAAGACATCACCTCCATGCTTGGTGGATCCATCTTTGGAAAATATTACGGTGGTTTAGTTGGAGGGGGAACCTTCAGGCCCTGAGTGCCAGCCCATTACCTGGAAGGTGAATGCTCTTCCCCCCTGACCCTGCCATGTGGCCCGGTGACCCCGTAAGGAGCTCACACAGACCACCAGGGAGGGACGGACAGAAGAGGAAGTTTATTGTGGGGTAGGGGTTTATAAGGCTTTTAGGAGGATCAAAAGGGGACTAATTACAGGTTCAGGGTCATACAGAAAAAAACAATCAGGTAAGGAGTTAACAACCAATAGGAAGGGGTTAACAAAGGCCAATGAGAAACACCTCAGGACATCTTCCCAGGACACTCCTGTATGGGAGACAATAGTCCTTCACAGGGGGTGTCGGGAAGAAGGAGCAGTGACTTTGCAGGAAAGCAAAAGCCACTTTGAAACCTGTTTAAACCACCTTAAAAACTTCTGTTTCTATAACATTTGAGCTGTTTTCTTCTTTTTCTTCACTAGTCCATCTCTGACAGGACTTCTTCCATCCTATATATGGCAAATCCATTGCCACATAATATAATGCTACCAGGCTGTTAGAATATGATGCAGGGGCACCTTCCTCCACATGGCCAGCATGCAAGGGACATCCTCCAGATCTTTGGGGGTGTCATCCCTACTTAACTTACTGTAAATGATTTCCAGCACTGCTAATTCCCTCAAGTATTGGATCCCTTAGTCTGCAGTAGCCCACTTTCTTGGGGAGTTCATTAGATCTTTCTTGAATGGGTACATTTCCCTCATGCTTAAGAGGAGCCGTCTGCAAAGACTGCAGCTTGTTCTCATCCTTCCAATTCCTCTTTTGATTCTGTAATCTCTGGCAAGGGAGCCTAGCTGCTGGGCTTCATGACCTTCCAGCTGTTGACTATCAGCCCTGTTATCCCAGCATCAAAGCAGCCAGGTAAGAATCCGCTCACCAGGCTGGCTGCTGAAATCTTTCCGCAAGTCCTGGAGCTCTGATGAGTTCAGGGACCGGGTAACCTCGGTTTCCTCTTTGATTTGTCTGACTTCCTCTGTTGAAGGACCAGCTCTCTGATCTGCCCCCTCTCCTCCTTCTAATCCTTCTCCTTCTTCTTCCTCCTCTTCCTCCCTTACTAATCATTGATATGGACCTGTATCTGGCCTTATCCTTTTCTTCCTTTTCACTGCTAGGGGGATGACTGTGGGTGTTATGGTATGAGTCCCTGTCTCAGCCAGAGTGTCCTCCATTATGGTTTGGGTCCCTGCCTCCACTACAGCCTTCTGAGAGTATTGAACTGTGGCTCACTAAGCACAGGTTAGGCCCCAGCACAGGGCAAGAAGCTGCTGGTTTTGATTGGGGTAGGCAAGGCACCCTTCCGTCAGGTGACGTGTCAGTTTGCTAGGGTTGAATACCTATTCAGGTGTGAAGTCTCAGGTAATGGAAGGTGTCAAATGCCCTAGGAACCTGCCGAAATCCTTCCACACTCCCTGCCACCCAGGAACTGGGCCCCTCAGGGCACATCCCAATATATTATCACCTGAAGTTTGTTTTCTCCTACACCAAGATAACACCACATTCCACAAACTCCATAATGTTCTGACAGTATTGGTTAGTAGCAGTAACATTATTAAACAGCTCACATAAGGATTAGCAAGGAGCATGGGTGACTTCATTATAAAGCCGTTTATATCAAAGTCAAGAAGGGGGGGAAGGTTGTATTCCCCCATCGGTCTCAAATAGTTCCCCAGAAGACAACTCCCTCAGCACAAAAAGGCTGTTAGTGCAAAAGCAGGGCACAGAGCCATTGTTTATACTAGTATGTTCCCAAAACTAACAAAATAAAGTGATAAGCAATGCAATGCAATGCAATGTGTGTGTATATATATATATAAATAAAACTGCCTTTCTCGTGCCCCACATCGGGTGCCAAATGAACCATGGTGGGTTCACCTTGGCTGAATGTCAGATGCCCACCCAGCTGCTCTATCCCTCCCCTTCCCAGCCAGACAGAGGAGAGAGTAAGGTGGGAAAAGAAAACAACACAAATCGTGGGTTGTGGTAAGGAAGTTTATATTTATGCAAAAAAAAAAAAAAAAAAAAGCCGAAGCAGAGATATAAAATGTTTTGGTTTTTGATATAAAATGTATCATCTGTGTGTAACGCTCTTGGCATTTTATTCACATTCCTGTCTGTTTAAATACCACTAAAATTTGAGGGTATGAACTGTTCACATTTTGTCTTCAGTGCAGAGTGCACTATGTAATGTTATTTAACAAAGTAAAATTATGAAGTTGTGGTATTAGAGAAACTAGTTTACACACACAGAATTTCAAAATAAGGTTCTGGGAAATGATTGGAAGGAGAAATAACAACCTATGCCTTGGTTGTCTTCTCTGACCTCTCACTTTTTACATCATACGAGTAAATCAATGCATTCAATGTTCCAACTACTTATTTATTTTCTATGTGGAATGCTTTTATTCCTTTCTTTCCCCCTTATTTCTGTTTCTTGCATTTCAATTTATACTTGCGTCTGTCAGATGACGACTCTTTTATTATGGTAAAATTTATGTTTAGGTCCACAGGATAGGTCATTAATTCATCTGCTGAGTGTCAATACTGTATCTAAGCTGTGTGCTAACCTGAATGCCTAAGGAGACTCCTTGTTTAGTCACTAGCCTGTGCTGTGTGACAGTTGGCCCCTCTGAAATATTAATTAGACAAGACTTCCTTATACTTCCATGTATTTGCCCACCTTAACTTTTAAGGAAGTTTTTTGTGACCTAGACAACTATGTGAATGCTGCTATTCACTGGGGTGAAAGAGCGCTGTGAGGGAATGAGTAGGAACAGATGTATCAGCATTTGTGTATCTCGCCTGCCCTTGCACCTCTGGGCCATTTTTCCTTCCTCAAACTCCTTTCCTTCATGCGCTTGTAGCAGTACAAATTGGACTTGAAGACTGGCCTATGTTGAACTTCTGTAAGTCTTGTTAATATTCTCTTTTTTTTCTCTACACTTGTCATACCAACAGTCTCAGTATGGGAACACTTAGCATAGAATCTCAGCCTAAGAGTTTTTATGGACATGCTTTTTCTCCACAGTTTCTCAACTGGGCTGCAATGGGAGACAGAAACCCACTGAAGGGCTGGAGGAATCGTGGCACCCACTGGTTCATGCATACCAGATGTGTCACCAGGGGCTGAAGTGTTTCCTAGGAGGCCAAGAGTCCAGCTCTCACTCCCAGGAGCCCATTAGCACACCACAGAGGAGGTCCATGAAAGGCTGTGGGTAATACAGTGTCCAGGGCTAAAGCATCTTCCTCTCAGCTAATTCTCAGTAAACTCACAGTCTTTAATTAGAAATCTAGACTCTATAGGAATTCAAAGAAAGTTAATGAGGAAGAAATTGTGAAAAAATCAAATGTCAGGGTCTTGTAATTCAGCTGCTTCAGAGAGGCAGGAGTAATTCTTCCCAGCTGAGATTTTCAATCCAAAACATTGTCCAAGAGTTGTCCACAGAACTCTTTATGCAGCACAGACTGAGGAACTGGTTGTGGTGAGCAATCTGTGTTGTGGTTTACACACTCAGCCAGGGTGCATAAAAAAAGGTTTTATTTCTTCCTCTGACTAAGGGAAGTTAAAACTCTTCTATTCTGATTGAAATAATTGAATAATAATTGGGCTGTGAAGAGAGAACAAAAGACCTGCACGAGGGTTAGAGCATTTATGTAGGTGTCAAGGCATGTTTAAATATTTTATAATAATTATCCAGTGGAGCTGAGCATCATTTCTCCAAGGTGAATGCCCTTCTCTTCTTGTTCTCTGTGAGCAGCCTTCAAGACCTTCTGAATCTATCTGGCTAGATACATCAGAGACAAAGAAAATTATATTAAAAGATCTGCAGAAGTGGGTTTCCTGAAGGACTGTGGTTGGTCATTAGTTTTGCAACCACACTTCTACAACTCCTTCCTTATTATCTCCTTAAAAATGTGGCAGCAACTCCCTTTCAGTCCTTCTTTTTTATTTTTCTACCTCTCTTCATATGGAGAAAGTAGGCTGCAACACCTCCTAGTTTTCACACATTCAAGAACATGTAGGTGAATACAGAAAAAAATGAAAAAGTAGTTTGGAGAGCAGATTTTGGCAACAAGATCTCTCATACATTTACAGCTGGAATTGTCTATAATTTATCTGAGCCTGAGATACTTCCTTAAACAATACTGAGTCCCTCAGATTACACCTAATTGATAGATATAGATGTTGGTGTTTTTGCAAATTATGCATAATCTTGCAAATCTTTTCCTACCATGTTTTAGGGAGTCTTTGCATAGGGCTAGAGCTTTAATGTGGAGGTTGAGAATGGAGAAAGAGTCCTGTTTTTTTCCACAGAAACCTACGTTCACAGATTGCCCTGATGCAAAAATTAGTCTTTCAGCAGAGAAAAGCTGGGATGGAAGAATAGGGACAAAGTTTGTATGTTGACTGTGACAGCATATCTCTGCTTTTTGTCCTATGTTAAAAATAATCCTTTCTTGGGACAGCAAGATGCATGTATCTGTTGGAGCATGATTCAAGGCAGGGATGAGACATAACTTATGAGGTGTCTCAAAAGAGAGACTAAAAATTCCTAATAATGGAGTTATGGTGCTCAGCAGAAGGAAATAAGAGAGAACAAGGTGGAAAGCCATAAGCAGCTTGAATAAGAGGAGTTACCATATAATTAACAATGGAAAATGTGTATTTTGCATTGAAGGAAACCTCAAGAATTTGCACCAAGTTTCAAACAGGGCAATTGCCTGGCTCTGTGGCAATGCTTAACTAATACAGCATTACCAAATGTCCTTTTGGTCATTTTGAGTCATGATTTTTGTCTAAAATTGAAAGCTTCTGTTTCTCAAGTGATTGATACCTGGAAGTAGCACTTGGTTATCAACTGAGAATAAGGGTGATCATTTCCCCAGAAAAGCCTTACTGGCATTACTTTGTCATTACTGCTTCTGTCCTTGTATGTGTTCATCTTGACACTTATCTTTTGCTTTTTCTGCATCTGATTTTTTTCTTACCATTTATACTGCCTGTGGAAAATTAGCCTCTTTTTTATGAGAGACTGTGGGAAGGGCACTGTAAAATTATTTATCTTATTTTTAACTTTTTCAAGTACATGTTATAGACCTTATGAAACTACTCATGGCATGTAACTCATTCTTCAGGTAAATAAGTAATATGAATTTTTAAAAATCCTATGACATATCAGTGATAGGGAGATCTGAGTACGAGATGAAAGCCCATATTATCTGTGAAACAGAGACACAACTTTCAACAGAAAGTTTGTCTCTCAAGCCAGGGACGACCTCTCAGTAGTTAAATACTGCAAAAGATGTTAGTAAATCCAGTGAAGGTTCAACACACGTATAAAATATGATCACCCTCCTTCTTCTTTTAAAACATAACTAAAGAACAGAAGTTCATTAGTTCAGTGCCTCTGCTTTCTAAATCAGAGACCAGCAGTAAAGAGAAATGAAAGTATTTAATTTTAAACAAATATGTTTCAAATGTCTTTGTAATTGAAGTCAAATTAAACAAATTTGATTTGTAAAATGTGACAAATCTCAAAAATTGCATCAAGAAACAACACAAGAAAAAAATTACTCTTTTTATATTAAAACCCAATGCTTTTGGAGGCTAAAGGCAAAAGGTTTTGACATTTTGAATGCCACTATCTTGGTAACAGCTCTATAGATTGCAACTTCAATGCAGTAAAGCACTGCTTTGTAGTTACTGCCTCTAGCTAAGTTACGTTTTGTTTTTTATTCGTCTCAGTTTCCTAACATTCAATTAATAACATCATTAACCCAGAATATTTTGATTCCAGACATGAAAATGTAGAGGTGAGTGCTTTTAGTCCAGCATGTCCCTTTAAAGGATACTTTTGAAGGGAATAATTATTTAAAGAAAATAATGACTCAAGATAATGTATAACACAGTACACCATATTTCAATAAATTTGGAACACAAAACTACAAGAGTAGAAGAAAAGGATTTTAGCTTCTACCGTTGCTGTTAACAGTGTGTTACTCACCAAGGAAAAGTAGCCAAGCTCAGTCCTGTGCTTAACAGGTGCAGCTTGGTAATAGTTATGTTAGATATTTCACAGCATATAGCTGATGTTAAGCAATTCCAAGTGCTCAGTTGAGAGTATTACCTTCTTTTTCTTCAGACAGTTACAAAGATTTAAGAAAACTGGGAGCTGAAAATCACATGCAGCAACATTTAATCATTAGCACATAGTCCAAGGCCAGTGATTTCCAATCTTGATCCTGATGCTGCCTTATTTGACCTCTTTTTGTTCACTTCCTGACCTGTGGAACAGAGATAACATTTTACTTACATAGTAAGATCCTCAGATATAAAACACTTAATAATATAAAAAAGAGCACTGTTATATGTAACATGTATCTCTTTCTCCATATTATTTTTAATTTTTTCCCTTGTGCTACATACACAAAAAATACAGAGTTTTTTAACTAGACTATAAATTCTTATATGCATTCACAGTCATATACATTCAAAACAGTCAGATTAACTTTGAGAGTTGGGAAAGAAATTCATTTTTACTTTAACAGAAAAATAAATTTTACATGAACAATGAAAATTGAGTCATGGATTTGAAAACTGCCATGATTTTCATTTAATACAGAAATATTTTTGTTATGATGTTTGCAAGTAATTTCTCATTTCTTTGCATAAAAATAACATGGGAAAACCATTCCTATGGGAACAGTTATTAGTTATCTCTGAGTGTTAAATGAACTCTGTAGCTTAGCAGGGCTCTCTTACATTATTCACGTGTACTAAATATTCCTATTTTTCTGTTAAGGGTGTGTCTATAAAAAAAGAAGGACATAATATTACACTTTTTATAACATAGGAAATCATTAAGAAAAACAGAATTTACAAGAATGTGTAAAAGAAATAAACAGCAGATAGTGGTGGCTGTACGCGCATGTATTGAACTGCTGCTATCAGCTTTGAACAACTAATAGGACACCAAATCCCACTGATAAAAGAGTTCTCAGATTTTGACTCTGTCCCAGCCTTCTTGCTTTGCTGCAGGAAAGTGATGGCAGCCTGCATGGGCCAGAGATGCTGCTGCTCCCTGGGTTTCAGCCATCAGGAGCCAGGTGGGGTCATATACTGGCTCTGTACTCAGCCATAATTACAGTGTCTTTGCCAGAAGTAGTGGAGAAAATAACAATTAGACTAAACATTTCAGACACACAGAGAGGACTGCCAAAAAACCTGACAGATGTCAAACCAGGAGACAGTCACTTTGTGTTCTGGTTTGATCTGTTCTAGGACAGAAATAAGATGGCCAAGCCTGAGAAGTCTGGTAAGGTAAGGGATCTTATCAGACTGAGGGGTGAAGTTCTCCTTGATCAGCTCTGAGTTCAAAGTCTTCCTTAGTCTTCCCTAGTGGAGTTGTCTAATTTATGAAATGGGAGTGAAATTCTTATGACTGTAACAACGTGCAACTCTGAATATAAGAAGCTTCCTACATTCATTACATGCTTTATTTCTGGTAATTTGTGTGGTGATATTGAAGGAAAGCATTATGCACTCTAATTGGTTTAATTCTGGTCTTACTGAGACATATAAAGAGACCACACACTGAAGTGCAAAACATAAACTGTTGGATGATGTTCTGATAAGTCATAAGGATTTGTAATGCAAAATTACAGACACCCCCTCTAGTGTGTTTATGAATGGATTTTTTTTTAAGTTTTACAAAGCTTTAAAATAAGAATTAGGATATAAAAATGCTATGCAGACTGGCAGGTCATTTTTCATTCTGGTAGTATTGCTTGTCGAATAAAACTGTGGCAGTTTCTCTTGTCTGAAATACAATCCAACTTTTTACATTGGTTTAATGTTGGGACCTTCCAGTTTTTCTTGTACTTTCAAAGTCAGTTCAAAAATACAACCATAAAAGTTGAGATTTAGAAATTAAATATTCTCTTCATTGCATGTTACGCACAAGGATTCTTCTGGGAGGAAAAAAGTGTAGGCTACAAAAATCTAATGGGTCTTAAGAATGAGTAAGTATAGCTTCAGGTGATGACGGACATAGGCAGGAAGTTTAGGAGACACTGATACTCAGTTAGTGCTGATCTTCAGTTGGAGATCATGAGGGAGATAGCCTTATGGTTGCCTATATTCAGATGACAGATGTCAATATCTTCCAACAGGTAAAAATCTTACCTAGAGAGGGTATAGGAATGCTGACAGACTCCACATTAGTGGAAATCCATGAATTAAGCATTTTGAGAGTCTTTAGCTCATCCAAGGTCAACAAATCAAGCACAAATCTATTCCTTTGCCAGCAGGAAAATCAATATTCAATTGTTCCAAAGATTATAATCTTCCATGAATTCTGTATTTTTGCTGGTTTTTAGAAAGACCTGTTAGGAAAATATCACCAGAGACAGAGGGAGAATACATACCTGGAACTAGGAACATTTTAAGAACACTAATTAGTAAGTCTGAATATAGAGAAATTTTACACAAATATGATAGAGAACATTTTACCTTCCTTTCTTCTCAGGTCCTTGTGGCTTTCCCTCTTGTGCAAAACAGTCCTGGAATTTTGGAAGCCTTTTCAGTTACTGACTGAAATAAAAGAGTTTGCTGATATGAGTATCAGATTCGTGAAACAAAATAAAAAGAAAATTATCACATCTTTACATTTTCATTTCCTCATTTGCAAGACTTGAGTTGCAGGTTTTTTCAGACCTTGTACTTCAGTTTTAGAATGATAACGTATGAGCAATAAGTTTAATGGAGCATAAAATGCCTTTGTATAGAAAGCATGGTCAGAATTGCTTTTGTGATCTAGATTGCTCAAATGATGCTTTATCTAATATAGACAAGGCCTGAAAGTGGAAGTTGTTTATGCTATTGAAATATTCTACAGTTTGTTTTCTTCATTTTAAATACTCTGATGACAGGGAGGGCAAGTGAAGTATGTCACCTGTCAGAACACTGCCTGCGTTTCTCTGCCACATGTTTTCATATGTGCAGCAACTACTGAATATTTTTCTTTGGATAATCTCCATTGCCCTCTCAGTGTTTCTTTGCCTGCAGTATCTTCTAACTGGTTTCCTGTTGTCTTAATATTCTGGATGGATAACTGCATTTCAAGGTCTAATTCTTGAATGGCCAGACAACAGCACCATTTAATATAAGTCTGAAAGTCCAGAACAGGCTTCAGCACAACATTGTTGGCTGTTAGAGAGCTGGCAGCAATCACAAGGAGATAGCAAGAAGGTCAGGATTCTCTTATTTTCTGGCTAGTATGCCATGAGTGATAACTACAAGGACTACAAGGACTGAGTGGAGCATGCACAGCATATGTGATTGTCTCATGTGCCTGACAATGTTTGCTGACATTGCTCACTTCCTCAGAGACAGTAAATCACAGTAAAACTCATTCTAAATGGGGGAGGTCATGGAGACAATAACTCTGAACAGTTTTCATTAAAATAGTGCCAGGAGCAGAAAAACTGAGGATTGTATGCACCTCTAAGAGAACATTTCACTTGTCACATACGTGACCAGCACGGAAATATAATGGGTGGTTAAAATGAGTTTTTCTTTACGGAGAAATGAGACTTGGTCATTGGAGAATTAGAAGTAGTAACTGCTTTGAGAGAGTGCAAGTTATGTATAGTCAGATGGTTGGTCCATTATAGGCAATGTGCTTTAGGAAAAAAGTGAGAGCAAATAGGATAGAATAACAGGATAGAATAAGAAACAATCCCAGATAACAAAGGAAGAGAAAGGGAAAATCTAATGGGATAGAAAGAAATGGAGATGGAATATTAATTATTACAAAATAAGGTACAAAACCTACATTATTTGTACTTTTTTTTCTTTGGATCTGTCTACATACAGAACTTTAAGTCTTGCTTTTTCACCAGTATGTGGCACTTCCAAATACCTAATCGTGTTTGCACTCCTACAATACATTAGTTGAGAAGAATTAGATTGACTTTGTACATCCCATAATGTCCTTTCTTGGATCTTGTCAGCCTTAAAAGTGAGTTCATCAAAGCATAAACATAAAGCTTTTTCGCTCTGACACCCTGGTCTTCCTCCTAAAGAATTCCTACTATCACTAAACTCAGGGGGGTGTTGCCTAAAAGATTGAAGGAGAAAAAAAAAACAACTCCAGGGCAATTGAAGTAGGAGGTAAGATAAGGGAAGATTTTAATGAAGCCTCTCAGGCTCTGGAAATATAAATCACTCACACACCCCCTGACCCAGGTGTTATAATTTTTATAACAATGTCCAGCCAATCCCTGTTCGTTCACCCCCCAGCTTTTGCCCCGTTCCGCCCCTGACCTACCCCTCAGGAATTGAGTCTGAGGGAGTTTTGGGACCCCTTCTTCCTCATCTTCATCTTCTTCAGAGCATGTAAAGTCCTTGGAGGCTTTCCAAAGTCCTGGGTGATATCTTGTTGTCCAGGCCAGGGTGCAGAGGTTCTTAAACAGAATGAAGGCCTATCTTGAAAAAGAGACTAAATGTTCTACTGGAATTTAGGGGGAATTGATATGAAATAGGGTAATAGGGTTGGGTATATGTAACTACTGTGCTAAAGAGTGAGGGATATAATACAGTGAGAAAGATACTACAGCTACATTTAAAACCTACATTCACTACATGACTACTTCTAAAACCTATAAAAATTAAAAAATAACAAAACTCCAAGGCAACAGGGGAAAAAAGTTTTATTTAAGATAAATAAAAACAAATGGAGGTTTTCAACTGCTGAATGTGTTTGAGGAGCTTGTTACAAGAGAAACCCGAAGAAAAGCAAATGAAAAGTACGAGATGATGTTCTCCTAGAAGAATGAAGCAAAATGATGAAAAGATAAAACCACTGTGTTGCCATGATTTTAGGTGTAAATAGGGGGGTTTATCACTAATAAAATGATTCCTCAAAAAACGAACAAACAAACAAAACAACTAAGCAAACAAAAAAAAGAGTCTGATGTAACTACCTGCTAATACCAAATAAGCTTGAGTCACACCTTCTCAAATACCAAAAAATGAATGACCTTATTTCTTACTTAGGTCTAACATTTAGCTGTGATGCAAAAATGTCTGACTCAAGAAGTACAGCTGTTCAGTTTTTTATGAAATAAAAATCCCCACAACATCAAAAGGCAAATAAAAACTGGTTTAGAAACTACATTAACATGTTGATGAAGGGAATTTCCTCACTATTTTTGCTTCTGTTTGACTTCATGCTCCTGCAATGAAAAGATCCTGAGGGTTTTGAAGCAGTGTCTTCTAGAAAGAAAGCTACGTACACAAAGGTCAGGTGTTCATTACTGTGAGTTACTTCTATCTAGAAAAAGCATATCTATACTTCAGAAAGCCTATAAAGAATGTGCAAATTATGTGTACATCTAGTTCTTTTAGAATTTATAGTAGTTAATAATACAAATCATACTAAATTACATACAAGCTATGAAATACATTTTCATATACAAGAAAAAATACATTGTTGCTTGAGCAGGAGACTTATGAGCTTCACAAGAAGCAACGTTGACTTCAATCACCTGTTTAATGAGCTTGCACTATTATGCATTGTGAAGGGTAGCTGTTTGCAACCCTAGTACGTGTATACAGCATAAGAAAGACCTAATTCATATAGCTCTCTGCTGGAAATCATCAACCATTACTACAGAATAAAGCAGACTCATCCACTTGATCTGGATACGCAAGAACAGATGTTTCCATGTTAGAATCTAATAGAAACTCATCAGCGTTATGTATCTGTTAAGTTTGCAATAGAAGAAAAATCCCTCTTTGATATCTCTGAATGTTGTCATCCAATATTAGCAATTAGAGCATGGAAAATTTTCATAAGACTTGGAGGTAAAAACAAAATACTTCTGTTTAATAATGGTAATAGAATTAGAAAGTTTATGATTTCTTACTCAATATTTCACTTAGACCATACAGACCTACAAGAAACATTAGAAAGAAAGTTTTCTTAGTAAACAAATGAAATATTACAATATATTAGCTATAACAACAACAACTCTCCAATATGCATGACCAAGGGGAAATACTTCTTTTGTTCTACTGTTGGTTGGGATTTTTGTGTTTGTTTTTTTTTTAACTATCCTGGAAGAACTGTTTGTTTAGGAATCAAAAACTTATGCATCATGAACTGATTGCCGATGATTCTGTGGAAACCTAAGTAAAGAAGTGTTCACAGGTGAATTGAAGGAATATCCTCTGTGTACAGATGCCTGAGAGGTAGGTGGAGTACCTATTTGTGCTAGCAGGGGTGTGCATTAAGCACTCAAATGTCTTTTTTTCTTGCTTTCTCTGTGTTACATTAATTGGTCTCACAATTCTGAAAACCATTTGATTTAATGTGTCTTTTGACACTTGTGTATAATGGAATACAATCCTAGGGACACAGAGTTATTTTAGTGTGATTTGGTCAGAATGCATATTAAACCAACACATAACCAGCTTCGTGCTCCTTCTTCTTTCCTCGAAGCCCATATCCTGGAAATCACCATCATTATGTACCTCCGGACAAATACTTAATGTCTGCCCAAGGTGTGGTTGTGGGTTGAAGGTAAAATTTATGTTGAATAATGGTGAGTATAATCTGAGATAATAAGTATTTCCAAACTGAATCTAGTATTGTATATACCTGACAGACTAATAATTCATAATGAATTTAAGATACAACAGAGATTTTAAGATTAATCGCCAACAGTCAGATTAAATAACCTGCTGTTCAGTTTGTGATGTGATGTGCATTAATACTTTTGGCATACCTACAGGCTAAACTATTAAATTAAACATTTTCTTGCCAAAATCACAATATTTATACTTCAGAAAGCAACACTGTAAGACTGATACATCCATGTGTCTATTTTGTCTATATTTTAGGAGGTAATATGAGAAGAGTAATGCCATTTCAATGAAAAATTATTGTAAGAATAAAAAGCACATTCTTAAGGATATTTAAGAATGAAATTTCATAGAGTCATAGAATTATTAAGGTTGGAAAAGACGTTTAAGATCATCAAGTCCAACTGTCAACCTAGTACCACCACTAAACCATGTTCTTAAATGCCACATTTACATAGTTTCTGAACACTTCCAAGGACAGTGAATCCACCATTTGTCTGGTCCACTGCCCAACTACCCCTTCCATAAAGAAATTTTTCCCAATATCTAATCCAAACCTCCTCCGTGGCAACCTGAGGCCATTTCCTCTGTTATTTTTTGATTTTTTTAGAGTTCTTTATATGCAATATATAAATTGACTTCATATTTTATAATTAATATGTTACCTAAGTCAGTATTACATAGATGAATTCAAAGTAACAGACACCTTCAAGCAAATATCTCAGCTTTTCTCTCAGTCTGCTTTATAGTCCATCCCTTTAAGGTCGGGTTTTAAGATGTCCTAATTCTGAGTAGTTGGTAATTTCCTCATTAATTGGTCTATTCAGTTTGTTTAAGATGACAAAAGATGAAGGCTGCCCGAAGAAAGATAAGACTTTTTGAAGCAGTATGACATTCACAGTAAATATTCCTGTACGCCACCCAAAAATCTAGGGATCAGATATCAGTAGCAATTAAAGGCCACTAAACTCGATGTATCAAGAAGTTGCCATCATTTATTCAGTTTTCCATTTAAAAGGCTGCACTGCAGTGACTCACTCTTGAGGTGAAACTCTTGGATTACAAAAAAGCTGCTTATAGACAAAGTACTTCCCTGTCAGAGTGGAGAAGTGAAAAACAACATTATTTACCAGTGCTGCTCTGCAACTCTTTTTTCTCCACAGAAAATACAGCCAATATTGTGGACTCTAGCTAGAAGGGAAAGGCACATACTTTCAGTGGTGTGACATTTGCTGAGCCTTAATCTTATCTGTATCAACCCCCCTTTATCCATGCCCAGATGCCAGTACAGGTTTTCGGTATCACAGACCACATAGCTCATGCGAAAGCTATTAACTTCCCTTCCAAGAACACTGGTGAGGCACTGGTGGCACTTTAGCAGAGTTCACAGGGGTTTCTGGTTGCAGTTGTGTTGCAGGAGCATAAAGTACTATTGCATGTACCTGCACCCTCCTTGTCGCTAGTGGTCCCTGCATCCTCATGTCCATGGGCAAAACTGCACATGACAGTTCCCCTAGCCTCATTCTGTCAAAGAGGTCTGGATAAGTCCAAGTGTGTTCAAGAGGGAGGTTGATTCTTCCTTTTGGTTGGTTTTTTTGTCTTTCCCACAAATTTCATTTGAGAGTAGTAGGTTGTAGAAGGGAATGTGTGTGATGATGTCAGAAAATCTGATAGGGCAATAATCTCAAACGGGAAAGTGGTGATAATTTTCTTAGGGAGATAGTGTTTTATGTTCTCAAACAAAACTTTAGACACCTTAGTATGGTGTACCAGATCCTGACATTACTAGCTATGCTACTTGCAGATTGATATGTTTATTTCTGTCAACCTTTCTTCTCAGTCATTCCCTCAAAATCTCCCAGTAGTATAGCAACATGTAATTGTCCTGCATTATATTTTAGGTTTCATAACAATTTTAGAGAGAATTACAATTCTGAGTCCCTCTAATAATAACTTTTTTTTTTTTTGGCCTGCCAATTACAAATTGTCCCCAAACAGTTCATCTACTTCTTTCCTTACTCAAAAAAACAAACCAGAAAATAAAGCTGGGTAACTGTTTAATTTCAGCTTCCTTCTTTTGATAGTTATCTTTCTTATTATTTCATATCCAAAAGCTTGTTTGTGTAGAACATAATGTAGTGAAAGAAATGTTGTTTAATATGAGAGGTCTCATGTTCTGTGCTCTTAGTGTTTGCAAGAGAATGCAATGTTAGGAAAGGATGGCTGGCCAGATGCTGAAAGTAATCTGAATTCTGGTTCTCTGGAATTCTTGAAAGCTTTATGATTTGAGGAAGCACACTCTTTAAAATATGCACAAGCATTACGGAGGCTTAAATATCCTTTTCTCCCTACTACTTCTTCTTTTCACTAACTCCTTCACTCACTTCCATGTCTATGATTTGGCCCCCGGCATCTAAAGATGGATGAACTTATCTTGGAAACAAACAAGAAGTGAGAGAGAAAAACACACGTGAAGATGTTTTGCATTCCCTAAAGCCCTGGTATTCAGCCCTCAAATTCCCTGCTTGTTTGAGGAGGTAATGGTATCAAAGCCTGAGAAGAATTACAAGCTAAACCTAGGTTTTAGTGCTGTCACCTCTTCACCTATTGCGTCTGTTTGAAATATGCCTTAACTTCTTGAATTGGATACTGAAATGATATCAGAGGCATAGGAGATCAAGTTGGAGCACACAGCCATTGTGAGAAGTTTGCTTTCCAGCTTGGATTTGGATGCGAAAAAAATTTTTTGGGGTTGTTTTTAACGTTTTTGATGTGCAGTTCTGATATCTCTTCTGCAGACAGCCTGAACAGCCTGAATCAATCTGATGGTCAAACCACAAAAGACATCACCCACTCACTCACGGTCCTCAAAGCAGAAAGGAGGACACTTCAGTAAGAACGAAAAAGCTTTCTTGATGTATGAAGTATGTCAGTTGTCTGTGCAAAGTGAGAACTGAGGCTTCACGGGGTAAATCAGTTCAAGAAATAACAAAGAACTCTTATTCACTTTAGAGTGAAAAGAAAAAGCAGGCAATGTTTTTAAAGCATAGCTTTAATTCAAGTGAAGTGATTAGTATCTAATCACATACTTAATTTTAAAATATTGAAGTGCAAATAATTGATAATGTTACTTGAATTGTTTTTAAATATATTAATCAAAATTCCTGTCTATGATTTGAGTGTTAGTTGATACTTCACTCATACCCACATGCATTTCCATTTTAATAGTCATTTATGCTCCCTCTGATCAACTTTGAGATGACTCTGACAGGAAAGATTGCATGTGCTGGTGAAAAAAAAAAAAAAGGTACAAAAGTTCTTCTAGCTGTCTTTAACAGACTCCTGTAACAAAAAGAATTTACTCTTCCAAAATCCAATGACAGCTAAAAGAGGGTGATGTGTTTGATACGATTTCTCCTGCCTTTATTCACTATGCAGAGGAAAAATTGGGCAGCAAGTTTGCATAGGTCCTTAATGTTCAGGGTGTCAGGAAAGCATCTGAAAAGCAACCTATGTAACCTCATCTGTGCTTTATCATGAATTGAATTGACATGATTCGTTCAGAACTCATCCTCCTCTAAGACCATTATTTAGTAGTGGCTCGATAAGTCACTGTCTGGAAGAGTGTCCCCACTGACTGTGTAATATCCTGATAGAGACCATGTTTTCTTAGGGAAGTTACACAGCGTTGTTTGAAACTGCCTTCTAAGCTGTTACAATTACCTCACTTTAGATTTGGAGTAACTCTGCATAACGTTAGTCTTACAACAAAGGTAAATTTTGTGCTATGTGTATGGCTAAGGTATATCTACAGGGTATTGAAAAAATGAGACTTTCAGGACTGGAAGAACTACAGGTTATTTCTACTCATATGAGAACTTTCACTTCCTACTTGAGGTTAGTCCTTGAGAGAAACCAGTTTAAGAATCTGTATTGATGCCACTAAACTACTCAGTTGCGGTTTTTCAAAGTAGTCATATTTTAAGATAGATATGCATTTATAATAAGGAGTTGTTCTGATCTGATGTTAATTTTCCTGACAGCCTACAGAAGTGCTTACAAAAATGGTATTTGAGGCGTGTTATTTTACCGTCATGAGAGGCAAATGCACTATAAATACAGCTTCAAGTAAAATGTAACATATTGAAGATATATTCACTTCATTTACTTGTTAAATGTCCGTTCAAACTATAAACAAATGGATACTTGAAAGCTTGTATTATTTGAATTTTTATTTGGATTTAATGACAATGACTTTCTGTTATCAGTGGCATTTCTTTTCATTTATTTTATTGTTTAGTTTTGTTTGTCTTGTTTGTTTCCCCTTAACTGACGTAATTTCAAAAGTTATGATTTTCTTTTTTTGGTGGTTTTTTTTAGGAATGTTGCTAAAGAGAATCTTTATTTAATAATATAAGCAATGTTTACCTGTCAGGCACAGACAGTCAAGCAAAGGGCAAGCCAGAAATAGCTCCTGTAAAAAAGCTGGAAAGCACTGGGCTTAAATAATAATAATAACAACAGAGTTTTTGCATTCCTTAACATTTTTGAAAGGGGAGGAAAGCTCTTCCTTTTGCAACAATCAGGAAGAAATTTCTTTAGGTGAACCCCAGAGATATGTTTGCTCCCTCAGTGGGTTGAATATCAGGTGCATTCATGCACAACAGCATAACATATTAGTGATATTTAGAACTAGAGGAAAATAATGTGGTTTTCATGAAATTACCACTTTAATTTTTCACAGGACAAAATATACTCATATGGACATGGAGTCAAGACATTTAACCCTGCAGAAAAACATATCTCCAATACTGGTGGACTCAGCATAAGAAATCATAAAAATCCCTGTCTACTTCTTTCCACTTAACTTCAAAAACAGACTTCAACACCTCAAAAATCTTTTAACAGAGACTCACTTTTCTTCTGAAATGTGGATGTGTGAAGAGAAGGCTTTGCTAGGGTTTTTTAATAACTACATTTTTAAAAAATAACAAATTTGAATAATTTTGCATTCAAAAAAATTAGAGAATGAACTAATACTGCTCAAAGCAACAGAACACCTTGGTTTAGAACATAACCTCTCTGATACCCTTAACATTAGCTCTGGCATTTAATTGAAACAGCTCTACCTGTTTTGATGGGCCTTTAGAACTGTTTTGAACCTGCTTTTCAGGAGCCATAGGGCACCTAAGGAGAATTTACGAAAAAGTAAATGTAACACAGCAACTTGGATTGCATGCAACAGAAAAAAAAAAACAAACCACAAAAATTATTAACACTTTTGCTGTTCTGCAGACTATATATTAACAAAACACCCAAAATTCTCCAAAGACTGTGGCATAGAATGATTGAAACTTTCAATGAATATGGGGCAAGGTTCAGCTTGTTAGGATCAAAAACACATCATATTATCTAAAACATGTAGCTTTTTGTTATTTTTGGAATTGCTGGTCCCTTTATGTTCCATAGCAGGAGCCTTAGTATGCGTGCTATAAATAAAATTAAAAATCACATCTGTGTTGGGGTTTTTTCATTTTAAAGGAAAAATTATTAACTTTGTTAGGTATATATTTATGTGTGGTTATACATCACACACAGGCATCAAGAGTCAACAAGAAGACTCAGAGAATCTTTCTGGTATTTTTGGCTTTCATTAGTAAACAAACCTTTCCACTCCTCTATTATTTATATTGATGCTTTAAACAAACATACCACAGCTTGAAAAACTTGCATGTATTATCAGGAAGTACACTGAAGTGCACCAACTTTCCAGTTGCTATATCTAGTCTTTCTCTATGTCTCTTGCTCAGAGTCTGTGTGTATACACATATAATAAGATAATCTGGTTCCTGGTGTGGGGTGGGTTCTCTGCAAAATTGCTACCCTTTATTGACAAAGAAACCCAATTCACTTCTGAATTTTTTCCTTGGTAAACGAGCTTGATGTGCAATGTTTTTATTGCTGTGGGATGGACAGTAGACATCTTTTGACCCCTAAAAACTTTTTCAACAGCGTATGCAATAATAGTAAGAGAAGAGCTGATATTCACTGGTCAAAAGCTGAACTTGTGCCAACAATGTTGTGTTGTTGCAGAAAAGAAATTCATGTGTCAACATGAGAGCTGGAATTAAGACTCATGGAAAAGCTCTATGTCTTTGGTCAGGACTGATAGGACTCAGTAAGAATACTGTGTCCAAGTTTGGGAGCACATTTCAAGAGAGGTGTTGATAAAGTGAGAAAGACCAGGGGAGAGACATAAGAAAAAATCAAAACTGTTGGAAGGACAGAATGGGGAAAAAAAAGTCATTACTAAATACTACAGAAGAAAATTAAAATTCACCCAGATCCTTTTGTCTAGATTTCTTCCTTCTTCTCTGATGCCAGCTATAATTATTTTCCATAAGATTTAACATACTCTAAAGCAGAAGGACCAAAAATTTGTCCTTTTTGGTAAGTATACTTTTTCATGTGCTAAACATAACATTAATATTGTTTGAAGAAAACCAAACATGTAAGCTCATCATCCTAATCAGGATTTGCACAATTCAGTTGTTACTTGAGTTACCTATGCATAAGAAGAGATTGTCAAGCGAAGGACATGATTTAGAACTGCAGGTGGTAGACCTATATGCTATTAACATCACCAGTGCTCTACAGTTTCTAGTCATAAGGTTCTCTGTTATTCCATTGCAAAGGTATTTATTTTGTATGTTTGAGAAGTGATTGCTGGGAAGACCACAAAGCCCTGTGTGCAAGTAAAGTATGCTTTCTATAGTTTCTATATTTAGCATCTACACTGTGCATTCTGGGGGCAACCCAGAGAAGAGGTTTGATTTTATAGTTTCAACTTCTAGTGTAAGACATTTTTCATGTGCATGATCCTGGGAAGATAAAAATGTCACTGCACACTGTGGCAGACTCTACCAACAGAGATCTTGCTGCTTGTTAATGTGATGGCAGGTGCACTGTCGTGGAGACAGGCAAAACTTGGACATAAAAGACCTAAATACTTTTCTTGAGGTCAAGCCTATCTCCCTCTATTATTTTGGACACATTTCCCATGTGCCTTTTTCTTTGAGGTTGTGTTACTCTTACTTGGTTACAGAACATATTTACAAACAAGGGTGCTTTGAAGAGTATATGGTGCTATGGCATTCTATTATGGGCCAATTTGGAGAGATGTCTGGTTAGATTATTTCAGGCCAGGTCATGTGAAAGAACTATAGAAAGCATGTGTGAATGATACTGCTTGAACCAGAGGTAACCTGATGAAAAACTGTATTTATTTCTAGGTATATGGACATCTATTATGGTAAAAGCTAAAAATACTGTGTGGTGATCTTCAAACTGGATGTGGTAGTGTAATTGCCACTGCAAAAATAGAGTAAACAAGAAAATAATCAATCCATCTAGTAAACAGGAGGCAAAGCAATGATTCTCTTCTGTAGAGGCAAAGCAATGATTCCAATTTGACCTCTTCAGCTATAGTTAATGACAAGAACACAAACTCTTCAGAATTTGGAACACACTGGTTTGTTTCAACAAAGAGTTTGGCCCACAACATTTTCAAGAGACTTATTTTAGCACCAATACAAGTACAACACTGTATGCTGTGCAACTCTGAAAGGACTTAGAAAGTCCTGTTCAACCTCTTTCTGTGTCTGTCTATAGTGCGAAAATGTTACCTTTGTCTTTTAAATTATTTTTTTTCCAACAATTTTTATTGTTTCTTATTGTATAAAGATATCTGCCAGTTTTGAAGTTATTTTTCTGTGGCATTTTTTTCCTTTCTTTTTCACCTACATGAGGACTCAAGTCTCTGGATTTAAAGAATTGGCAAATATGATGTCCTATAATCTAACAATTCATAAAAATAGGTATTTCTAACTGTCATTCGCAAGAATATCATGTCTGATCTTTCACACACATGTAGGTCCAGGAGGGCTTAATAAAGCATTTTTGGTTAATAGCCGTCCATCACCAAACAATGAAGAAATGGTTCTAGATCTGTGAGGAATGTGAGTTTAAAGAGAGAGATTTGAAAGGTGCGTGTCAATGAGTGTTGCTTTCCTGATAAAAGTAGGTAATAGATTTTGTAATTCAGGGTTACTCCTACAGTGATGTGCAACTTTACAGATTGAAATCTTATCATTTATATATATATGTATTTAATGATAAGGGCATAAACTCTCACAGACTTGTCTACATTCTTTTCATCTTAGAGAGCCCTTTAAGTGGGAGGACACCATTGTATCATAAAATATATCCTATTAAAGTCAAAAAAAGAAACTGGACTGAAAATAAAGGTTCACTCCCTCTGTTCAATAGAGCACAGAGTAGTATTTACATCCTATATACTAGTTTAAAAAAGTAGTGTACTTCAAAACAGCACATGCAAATGTTAGTGACCTTTGATTTGTAATTTAACGTAGTTCCTCCCATTTCTGGCTAAAACTCACTTGATTTAAATTTCTTTAAATTGAATATGAAAAGTTCTAGTCAGACATATGGGCAGGGAAATAAGGCTTGACATTTGTCAGGAACATAAAACATCTTCATTTTTATCTAAAAGTATAATTAAATAAAAACTAATACTAAAATTGTAATACTGGCTGTTTTTAAATTTAATGCAATTACAAGGAAATGTATTTACATACTTTTTGGCTTTTTCTGAATTAATTCCTTAATGAAAAAAGGGAAACTTCCCACTAAGAAAAAGATAAAACAAATTTCTTTTAGAGGAAACTGTCTAGCAGAGCAGTTCTAAAGTTAGTTAAAAGTCTTTCCCACTTAGCTAGAGAGCTGGTAGCAAGTATAAAAATATCTTTTCTCTCTTTAACTTTCTGCTCCAGAACTGACAACCCTGCTATGAATTCCAAAGATTGGTGATGAGTTGCTAGATTGTGGAGTCTTCATACCTCAAGTGCTCAGCGCATTTACTCAAATGTTGACAGTAGGGGAATGGGGAAACATTCAAAAGTGGGCTTTTTGTATGCTTAGATGCTGTGAAATATCTTCTTAGTAACCTTTTACCCTTTTAGATACCTTTGTTGAACTGAGTTCTTCAAGAAACTTAATAGATACCTACGTAATATAACAAGATACCATGGACCCAAGTGTGGATCTCTTTACAACAGCAGCAACGTGAACAACGAAAAAGCATCCCACCCCCAAACGAAGAATGCCAAGTAAAGTGTTTCTAAAGTTCTCTTCAGAGAAACCTCATGAAATTAGTACATAAGCTCAAATTGAAGTTTCACTACCGAAGTGAAGCTCTTGGAATTTTTTTCTGATTTGAAAACATGACCAAAAACCCCTAATACTTGAACAGACACTGAAATCTTTGTTCTCTTTCAGACAATGGGAAAAGGCAAAGAATTGTATATATTCTTTATTTTACATATTTGTGAGTATTTTATGATAATTTGTATAACCTATTTATTCCTGCTTTAAAATTTATATACGGGTAAAGTTGAAGAAAGACCTATCTTTAATGCAAATGGTATTTCTTTACTGAATCATTCTTCACTGTCTGATATGACAAAAATTGCTAATGATACACACCATTAACGTTGCCTGACTGAAATCCTCAGGTTTAGTGTTCAGATGTTCCTAGGATTCTGAACATTTTATAACCTAACTTAATGTTTTGAGTATGGTAAAGCTGATAATTAGTCAACATGAGGCTGACAGTTTCATTTTGGGCCTGGTTTTATCTTTCCTTACTGATGACATATCATTAACTGATGAGGAAAAAACTACTGTCACAACAACTATGATGTGCTTAAACTGCATGTGTTCTACACTTTGATAAACCAGCTAGACAAATTAATATAAAGTTAAAAAGAGTAGGATAGAAAGTCTCAGAGGTTTTTGCTGGTCACATAAAAATTCTCCAGGTACTAGTAGCAGTTTAATTAGTGAGATGGATAGATCCACAGACCCACAGATCTACATTCATGGCTGTGTGGTTTTGAATACTGTCCTCTGCCCCACGTTTGGGTTTTCCTCCTCTGTCTCTCAGGGTTCCACACCAAGGTTTAGATAATGGAAGAGGGGGAGAATACACAGTTCTGGTGGAACTGTAAGGGTGTTACAGCATTTCACAGGTCTAAGACCATGTAGAAAACACACCATATCTTGAAAGAACACTTTTTTTACTCCGCTATCCTTCACCAATCTAGGGTTTATCATGGCATCTACTATTGTGTTTTGCTAGTCTTTTGAAAAGTCTTTCCAAGAAAAGGTTTTTACTTCACTCAATCCTCTGGAATGTATACTGTATTTGAATGTGTGTGTTGCTTGTGATGATAAAGATGATTCCTTTCTCAGTTTCATTCTTAGATTTTTACCTTCACCCTTTTAGATGCAAAAAGTGCATTTTAAACCTCCTTATTCAGTACAAGTTTAACTTGCATAATCTTTTCATGTTAATTCTCACTCTCCTGTCTTCTGAGCACTTGAAATAATCTGTGACAGCTCTCTATTTTGTCTTCACCTTGTGCTAACAATGACACAAGCTATGGGGAGTAGAAATGTTGCATCCCACCTTTATCTTATGATAGCTCTCTACAGAAGATCATGTTGACCTTTTTTGCTTACTTATCACAAGCTCATATAGCTTTATACTGCCAGCCTACATTGATCATGGATCATGTCATGGCAGAAGTGGAGATATCCACAAGGCTCTATATGCTTTTAAAGAGGACAGTGATAGAAACACTATTTGACAATGTTAAATTTTAAGCCAGCCTGTTTTGAATTTCTTGGTATGGGCGAAGCTTTATTATTCCATTGTTATTCCTTTAGTACTGCAGTTTTGACTTTTAGAGCAAGCAATTTCTGATTATTGCATGTCTATACATCTTGCCCGAGGAATATTCCAGTTCTGTGTTGCTTCCATGGGAATGACTTGTACCATATTTATTTATAGAAAAAAAAATGCCATAGAAAAGCCAAATGCCCTTTTTACCTTGACCTTTCTGTTACGGCTTTGAAAAGAGTTTATTACTTATTAGGAATGATAAATAATCAACAGTCAGTAAGACAAAGAAATATGTCTCAGTGAATGAATTATGCCCACAGTACAAGACAATAGCTCGTTTCCCATGAGAGGTCCAGAAATACAATTAGTGTTGTGTTTCTGTCTTACTCCATAATAAATGCATCTGTGACCTACTAATTTGTTACACAGGGCCAGATTCAAGTGAGAGATTTTGCTGCATTTAGGAGTAGCAGCACCGAAAATCCCCCTCTCAGATGCTGCTTAGCTCTGTCAGAGCCTAGATTTGAAGGCTATGAGAACTGGACTCTTTTTTATGTGCCCTCCCTGTTTGCTATAGTTGAGATAACACTGGAAACCTTGGCACACGTTTCACATTTGGAATAGCTGGGCTTTCAAAAATAGGTATTCTCCAAACAGGCTAGTCCTATACTTATTTTAAGAGTATATCTGAAACATAAGTTTGAGATCGGGAAAAAAAATAATTGCATTGTTTGCTACCACTCATATCTGTGAGACAGTGGTCAGAAAAGTCTTTGAGACAGATATAGACCTTGGTATCTATCACCTCCTAGGAGGGTGTATGAATCAGCACACTATTAAGGGTCTTTTCCTTTTGTTGAAACAGTTTTGTTGCAGCAAGGATTATTTGCACTGCCTGGAAACAGAAACTCTACTAAAGTGAAATCTCTTCACTATTATGGTTCCTGCTTTAAAGAGAATATGTGCTTTAGCTTTATAAATTTAAAAAAAAAATCTGATTCAGAAAAAAAATCTTTTTTCTTCCTAATTCATGAACTGTTACTGTTAACAATTCAGAAAACACTAAGTGGACCTGAAACTATTAGTGTTTGTGCTAAAGGTAAATCATGAGGCAGCTTCTAAATTTTAGCATTATTAACAACCATTTTTCTTATATACATCTTTCCTCCCCTAAGCTGAAGGTGAATCATTACTGTTTTTCGGTAGAGAAGTCCTTTCCACACTTATTATCTAAACATTGACAAGACCTTTGAAAAAACAGGGTCATGCCCTGCTATTCACAGAGAGTTGAGCTCCCTTAAGGTGATAAGCAAAAACACTGCAAAAACACCTGTGCCAATAGGTACTTCACTAATGAGTTCAATATTTTGTATTAAATTTATCACCTCTGAAATTAAAGTAAAAAAACCACAACAATAATTTTGTTCTTCAGAGCAGTCACCAGATCTTGTTTTCATAGTAAAAGCTGCACTGTCAGTATGACAAATCATGGATTTGTCAGTCCCTGTGAGGTAGCTGAAAATGAATTTTGTTTCATGAGATCATATGTTTCCTTGTTAAATTTAACCATTTATCTTTGCTAGAAACAGGTTTTTGACAGGGATAAGATGGAAGGAAGAGGAAGGGTTCTGTTTGTTTTCTTAGTAGTTTTCATTAGGTTCATTACTGAAGATTTATTTAAAGGCTGCATCCTGTCAGAAATCCTTGGGGAAGAATAGGATGAGATCAGGGTCAGAAAATGTCACTGGCTGCTAAAGAGAAATGTGATACTATCCACTACAGAGTAAGATGAAGAGAAAAAGTTACACTGACCTGTTTTGTCTGCTATTGAAGCCACACTTGACTCTCATTTTCAATGGAAAAAGCTCAAGTGCAGAAAGATACAAATTATATGCGCAAACACTGTTTTGGGGAAAGTATCTTAATAACTCTGCATTCAGGGAGATGAAAGTGTTGTTTTATCACTATAGTGGTAAAGAGTATTGATATCAGTTTAACTAAAAATTCACAGCCTAGTGTGTTTTTTACTCATCATTTAAAATCCCAGCACATACTTTATAACTTGCCCCAAAAAAAAAAAAAAAAAAAAAAAAAAAGAAAAAAAAAAAGAAAAAAAAAAAGAGGGTTCATTTTTATTTGGACTCTCAAAAAATTAATTTAGTGAGTGTAAAAAAAACTTCAGAGAGCATCCTGGAGACTTAAGTTCTTGGTGTTTGCAGAAGAGCAGCATAATTTTTCGCTTTATAAGCAAACGTGTCAGAACCTTTGTTACATTAGCCAATCTTGAGCCTAGTATTCTTTGAACTAAATAGTGAATTTGCCATTCCTTAATTTACACATACTCTCCCATCAGGTGTGCTTCAGTCCCAGTGTGGGAAAAGAGCAAAAAAACAAGCCCTGTTTTTAGGTGGGAAGATAGCTTGGTTTCTCTGACTTTATTTCTTGCTAACTGAATCTGACAATATCAAGAGCAATTAAGGTTCTAATATACAGCCTCAGACACCAGAGATTTAATGTAGACTAGGGTCACTTTTCATACAGGTCAACAAACAGCAGTTGACTCAAAGCTGTGAATCTTACTGAGAGAGTGATTTAAATTGGTAACCTGGTGTGGAGCAGTCCATATTCCTGAGATCTGAAAGGCAGAAGTGACAAGGAAATTGGCATTATGGAATTTTTATGACCCCTTCATTACTTGTTCAGGGGTTATGAAACCATTACAAAGGAATGGCAACGTTATGAATGATAGAAATAATGACACCAGTAGTGACTGGAATAATTGCATTGAGGTTTATTATCATCAGGGAGAGAATGAAGGAAAAATAAGGGGAATAGAACAGGAAATGAAATAGGCAAGAAGGCAAAAGAAAAATACAAACGAACATTTTATATGGTTTTTGAGGAAGGACAGAAAAAGATTAAATACTTTTCATAGGAGACAACAAATATTATTTCTAATTTTTTTCTTATAATTCTAGCTGCTACCTCTCTGACTTCTGTGTATTCTATGACTATTTGTAGGTAAGCTCAGGAAATGTGGATTAGATGAACGGAAAGTAAGTGGATCAAGAGCTGACTGAATGACAGAGGTCATGATCAGCAGAGTAGAATCCAGCTGGAGATTTGTAGTCAGTAGTGTTCCCCCAGGATCAATACTGGATCTAGCCTTATTGAACTTGTTTATCAATGATCTGGACAAAGGAATAGAATGTACCTCAGAAAGTGTCCTGATGAAACAAAACTGGGGGGATACACCTAAAGGCTGTGCTGTCATTCAGTAAGACCTTGACAGGCTGGAAAACTGGGAGGAGAGAAACCTAATGAGCTTCAACAAAAGCAAGTGTAGGGTCCTGCACCTGGGGAGGTTTGGGGCTGACCTACTAGAGAGCAGCTCTGCCGAGAAGGGCTTGAGAGTATTGGCAGTTGATAAGTCGACCATGAGCTGACAGTGCCTTGTAACCAGGAGGGCCAAAGGTAGCCTGAGGTGCATCAGGAAGAGTGTGGCAGCAGGTCAAGGCTTGTGATCCTCCCTCTCACTATGTGGCCATAGTGAGGCCACATCTGGAGAACTGTGTCCGATTCTGGGTTCCTCATTATAAGAAAGACAAGGAGCTACTGGAGAGGGTCTAAGAGAGGGTAGAAAGATAATTAGGGGTCTGCAGTATTTCTCTTGTGAGGAGTGACTGCGGGACCTGGGTCTGTTTAGTCTAGAGAAGGAAGACTGAGGGGCGATCTCAGTAATGCATATAAATATCTCAAAGTTGGATGCCAAGAGGATTGCTAGATTGTTTTCAGTGGTGCCCAGCAACAGGATGAGAAGCAATGGTCATAAAGTAAAACACAAGAAGTTCCACCTCAACACGAGGTAGAACTTCTTTACATGGAGGGTGGCAGAGCACTGGAACAGGCTGTCTGGGGAGGTCATGGAGTCTCTCTCTCTGAAGACATTCAAAATCCACCTGGACACATTCCTGTGTAACCTGATTTACCTTGGCAGTGGGATTGCATAATCTTCAGAGGTCTCTTCCAACCCTAATGATTCTGTGATTCTGTGATTCCATTGCATGCTGGTTTTTCTACTACCTTTGCCTTTTTGCTACTCCATTATTTGTAAATGAATGAAACGCCCCTAGTGCATGAACCAGTTTTCCCTATAACACCACCCAAAAGAAATGTGCAAGGCAACAAATTAAAATCAAACTAACTTAAGCAATGACTCTGCTGTGCTCATTTTTTGTTGGCTTTGTGATTACAAAACATCATTCATTCTGTAGATGAGAAAAAGGGTTAGAATAATATGGGCAATATGCAGAATAGCAAGTTCTGTTGAAATCTGTGACATCACTGAAATAACAATGAATAGAATTGTGCAAGTAACATTTTGATGGAAGTAGGTGCAGTTAAATTATCCACTGAAGATTAATAAGAATGAATCATCAGAATGTTCTAATTCTGCCACAAGAGTAAAAGGGTAAGATAAATATTTTAAAGATATTAGATGTTTTAAATAATTAGTAGTCATTAAAGGAGTTATTAAATAGTCAAGTTTGTTTTAAAGGTCTTACCTAGATCTGCAGTTCTGTTTGAGTAAAAATCTTTAGGAAAGAAAAGCCTCAAACTCCTAAATACTTCACAGTTATTTTCATATACAATTTGATTTATTCACAAGAGAACACAGGGAATGTTTAAAAAACAAATCAACAAAAACACCGCCCTCCTGAAACAACCCCAAAACAAAACAACAAAAAAACCCCAAAACCAAACAAAAAAACCCCAAACCTCAACCAGTGCACGGCTATGGTTAGGGTTGAAAAATAAAGATATGCATTTCTTTAGCTCTGCATCTGAAACCCAGAAAATAGCTAAATATATTTTGCGACTACAGACAGTGCGTTTCAAGGTATATGAAAACTTCTAGAGATTGAAGGATCCCAGAAGGATATGAATGCACTATCACTTTGAACATAAGTACAATATTTTGTGACATTACCTCAGAATGTTATCTTCACAGAAGAGTTTATGGACCAACACGTATAAATGTTCCTTAGCCACTGCCAGGCAGCAGGAACTGCCTTAATACTGGAGGAGGTCAATAGACATCATGTAAATGTCCCACTGCTTCTTCTGTGAACATAAAAATCTCATAAGATTTTCTTCATTAAACATGTCATAAGAGAGATTCTGCAACTGTTTCTCATGCTGAGTAGCATATTATCACATAAACAGCAATAGTTGCATCAAAATGCATTTTGTGATGGGAATGTCTTTCAGTAAATCATCCAAAATTAAGTCAAAGCTCCACATGGTGTCCAGGGATGGTTTAGGGGAATAAGGTCATTACCTGCAAGTGTACTGGTGAAAAAAACAAATTAAATTCAGAAATCTGCTGCCTAATATGAGCGTTAGTATAAATCAGATCAGTGAGATATCAAATGTTTGAGATGAAGGTGATGTGGGTCAGTGATGTAGCCTGCTCCACTCACAACTGAAAATGTAGAACTACCTTACAGCTTCATTCAGCATTTCACTTTTTACAGGACAAAAATAAAGGACATAAAATTAGAAAATTCACAAAAACAACACTTTGAAAAATTAACGTAGTTTTGCTTATGTCTGCTAGAATTATTAGACAAAAAATATGTGCATTGACAAGGCAGAATATTATGCTTAAAATTACTTTTTAGACCATTTTGATTTGAAATAAGTCTATCAGTTAGTGAACAATATACTTTGTTAAGAAAAATTTGCCATTGCCATAAAACATCCAGGTGCACTATGTTGATGGACCTTCAAATCTGTATAAAATGTATGAATGTGATTTGAGTATTAATGACAATAACACATGCTCTTGAACAAATGCCTTTATTTGACCTCTGGTGAAATTGTACCATTGGTAGGAGAGCTTTCCTCTGTATTCTAAGAAGACATCCACTAACCATGTGGGAAGAGGACATGTCCTAGCTCATTTTTAGTGTTCTGTACAGAACAAAGGTTTTAATTGGAACCATATTATCTCAGGTCAGCATAGCACTCACTTGAAGCTTGGTAAAGTGCAACTTCCATACTAGGTTCAAATAGGGGTTATTGGTTTTTAGTTTCAAACCAAGACCCGGAGCTTAAAATCTGTATGTGCAAATCCAAAATTCAATGCTAGCATACAATTCAGCAAAGTATAAAAAGCCAAGTGTGTAACATATATTTCTCAGCTCATGTAGACAGTTGTGGCAAGAGACTGTGTAAAATGTTCCCCTATCCTCCCAGGAAATCAGTGAGAAGCACTGTCTGCCACTAATTTTCAAATAAGCTACAAAATCAAAGATAATCAGTATCTGTCAATGGAGTGTAATTTTGAAGGGCAATTACAATCAGTGACTATTTTCTTCATGATATTGGTTTGCAAATAGTTGTGGTCTGGCGCCTGTTCAGGGTAGAGATTTCTGCCTGCTCGCTGAATGTGGTGAGCTCACCCTGTCCTCTGTGAGCTGCCGCAAAACTCTCCCATCACAGCAGGATTTAGAAGCGTGACAGTATGTTTCCATAGAGCCCGAGATGCACTTTTACCATCTGAAATGTCTGTGTGGGTGTTTGTCTCTTGGTTCATTGCTTCACCAGTCGCTGTGTCTAATTTGGAATTACTTTTGCTTTTACATGTTCTTCCTTTCTTGCCTTTCTATAAACTCTAGGCTGCAAACAGAAGCTCCTGAAATCTCCTAACTAAAACCCTGTGCTAGAGGGGCATGATGACTGTGTCTTTGCTGCTTCAGTCAGAGTAAAGATTTCCAGATGTTTGTCACGTTTGATTTCTTTGATTAACTGTTAATATTATGTATATGCAACATACAACACACAAAGCATGTGTTCCAATTTTTAAGAGGTGACAAATTTTCTAGTATTTGACTGGTTTTTTCCCTTATTGACTTGAAATTTTATACAGTCAGTCCTCCAGGTGTTTTTTCGTGTCAGTCAGTGTGACCTTAGACTGCATCAATTTCCAGCATAACCTGACTTATGGAAGCCAGATTGTGACAGAGTAGTGGGTGCTGGGAAAAAAAAGAATGTGATAGTGGAGATAAACCACTAGAAAATTTATGTTATTAAATATTCCTTATATTTTAATTTTTTGTGAAGTAAGCATATAGGGGCAAAGTGCCATATAAATGGATACCATCTATAGATCACACAGTACTAATAAAATTATTGTCAAATGTTGTGAATCGACAAAATTCATCATTTGTGAAAACAAATCCATCATTGCGTAGCAGCATTTGAAGCTGGGAACTCATGCAGCAGAAGCCGTCTGGGATTTCACAGCCAGCAGCATATGACCTGCACTATTTGACAACAGCAGCCTCAACAAAGTGCCAGTTGCCAGACCCAGCCTTGAAGGATCTTTGTCTGAAGACTGTCACAGCAGTGTGTTTGCACAGAAAAGACTGTGAAATGTGTTGTCATGTCAGTGTGACCAGCTGTCTCCCTTCAGTGACTAAGACAGTCATCTAGGTTGTGTTCCAGGGTGTTTTTGTTACAAAGCTTTTCACTCTTTCCCCGGGACTGAGCAGTGATACTTGAGCAGTGCCACCAGCACATGTGTGTTTACTAGTCTGATTGTGCAAGGCCACATGGAGTTTTTTGTTACTTTAAGGCCTATATTTCAGGTGAGTGGTTGTCTGAAGCTGTCTGAAACATGAACCTATAAGTAAAGTTAAAAATCGTCCAAATTTGCAGTCAATTTTGGAAAATTGTTGATGTGTATTTCATCAGGCCCATGAATCCAGAAGCAGTAAGTTAAGGCCAGCTTGCACATAGCTTGGGTCAGTCTCCAACTGATTCTACACACGCATACTTGAATGCAAGTCAGCTTGAGGCTCTTGATTATCTGAAAAATCTCAGTTCAGATAGCCTTAAAAAAGTCTTTCTTAATATTTCCAGATGTGTTTTTCAAGTGCCCACCTGCTGACCATAGTGTGTCATGGAGCTGCAAAGGATTTCAAACTCAGGTGTCATGACAAACTGGTTTTGGATCCAGAGTTTGCTCACTGTAAGAAAAATGCCAGTTTTGTCTTGCATGATACAAAAAATTAAGGATGAACACTAAAAAAATCCTTTTGAGGTGTTTGGCTGAGCACTTTCTTCCTGGAAAGCATGTTTTATTTTTCTGTGATGTAGCTCCAAACGCTCACTAAGAATAACAGTAAGTCTTCACATTACATGGATGTTGTGAAATACAGCGCTGTGTGAGAATCCCATCATCAGTTGCTCTCATGACTGCCATAAAATCCCACAAATGACAGAATCTAGATGGTGATTTAGATATAAAGGATATATGTTGAATGTGGAAGCCAAAACAAAACAATGAATTTCTGACGATGTAATAAGTGCTAGAGATTTTAAGCAATGCTTGTAATAGGAATTTGTGATATAGTGGAATAGGTATGTGGAATAATGAAAAAATATATTGAAATGCCTAACATTGTTTGCTTTAACTTTGACACTTAAAAATTCCTCATTTTTTTTAAATGGTTTATAAACCAGCAAAGTAAACAAAATTCTTAAACATATTCTAATTTCCTTCACCTGTTATATTTTCTATTTTTACTGAAACATGCTGTACTATTAATATATGCAGACATGTTTGTGAGGGGGGAGGAGTGTTCAAAATCCTCCTCTAGTATGCTTGGTCTCAGAAGTCACTGAATCACACCAGTGCTTACATAATTCTCCTGGATCTCAGAACATGAAACACTCATGATCTCTCATGCTTACTTTCCTTTATCTACAACCTTCATGCCTCTGAAGGCAAAAGGAAATCCCATATAGACTCCAGGTCATGGTGCAGGGGATGTTTTCATGTTATGGGTTCCAGGTTTGTTCTGGAAGCACAGAGTGTTCTGACATTCACAAAAATGCTTGATACTTACAGTGGCTTTAATTTTAATGGAGGTTGATATGATTTCTTGGCAGATTTCAGGGTACCTTCGTCTGCCCTGTATTCAATAGGAAAGAAAAAAATCATGGATCATTTTAAAAAACTAATGTGTAACAAATAATCCTGTATATTGAGCTTGGTTTTATTATTTTTACCTAATAAATGTTTATGTCTGATGCTGCAGTATTCATTGGCTCAAACACTGTTGTAAGTGTAAGAAGACATTGTTATTACACATTACAAATGAAAATACTGGAATCAAAGAGATGAGATGGCCTGACAAGAAACATTGATGAAAAAAATGTGATAAGGTTTGTAGGTCTCTTGTGCAGTGCCATGACCCCTCCATTGCATCTGTCCAGAAATCACTGAACAAAGAACAACAGGATAAGATGAAATATTCTTTCTTTGTCTAAAACAGAGAGAAAAGGCAAAAAATATACATTGTTGATGTGTGAAATAAGTAGATGCCTAGACTTTGTTTCCCATAGGCATCCTGGAAGGAAAAATGCATTTTAGAAGGGATTATGAAGAGGTTAAACATCTTACTTTGCAGGTTTTTAAAATACCAGCCTTCCTAGTCATGGTCTAAATTGTCAAAGGAAGAACAGATGCATGTTTGAAAACACAAGGAAGATGGAAGGTGATGATCAGAGGTAGGAATGAATCTCAAGGAGTGAATAAAATATGAGAAGCAGTGAAGGGCCTTGATTATTATTTTTTCACAGAAGCAATAGGATATTTTAAGTATTTTGATTATCCTCTTTCACCAGCAAACTTGCTGAGGAGGCACAAAATCTGATGCAATACTGCAAATTGGTTCATGATAAACTTCTCCATAAAAATCTCTCCTTATGTTTCTGTGCTGGTCTCTCTCCACAGAAAAGCCTTCCCACCACCAAGGGCTTATCGTAATGATTCCCTTGGTCCATATCATATCTTGAGATATCAACTTTCTCACAGTTTCTCTCAAAATGATGACAACTTGAAGGGGAAAGTGCATTTGATTATATGTATCATTGCAGCAGCTTTCTCCCCATTTCTTGGCACTAATCCAAGTTCCAATCCTATGCTTGTCTTCAGCCCAGCTGTCTTTTCCCTTTCCCCATAATCAGCTGTTAGAATGGATGCATAATTTACTGAAGTCCTACCCCCAAGTTACTCTTGCACAAAACTTTCCAGTGAATCATATCTTTCGTCTTATGCAATAGCCACCATTGTTCTTCAACTTCATCTCCTACCCCATGCTATTCATGACCTATCTGAAATTATTTAATAAACTAATGATATGCAATGCCACAGAAGGATGGAGCTATATTCTGTTGCTTATTTTTGAAAGAAACTACAGATATGGACTGAGAAAAATTAATATCTTTGAGATCAGGTACAATGTCTTATTAATCTTGGGTGCAGAAGAACCAGATAAACTTCAGTGTGTATTTTCTGTTATCCAACTATGTAGGTTTATTCTTTCCTGACAAGGTTCTAGTAAAAGAAAGTAGCAAAACTGAATCCAGAAGTCATAAATATGTATTTAAAAAACCCTATCAGGTTGTAGCTGAATATTCATAGGGAGAAAAAATATTGTTTTTTCTCTAAATAATTTTTTAAATTTTGGTTATATTTTCAGGATAATAAAAGTCAATATTAACATAATTGGCAAGTAGGTGTCAATTTCCTTCTTCAAAACTGTTGAAGAACAATAAAATTGAAGATATGTAAAAAAAATAATATTGCGAAGCACAGTCGTGTGAATGGTGAAAAAGAAGAAATATATGGACTTCTATAGATCCCTTTAATTGTATTTCTTGAAAAAAAATTTTTGTGTATAATTAGCTCTGAAGTTATTTGTCCTGTGTATACTTGTCTTGGATTGACAGATGAAGATGTCTACAAAATGTCTATATGGACAGCAGAGACTCTTAGTTTTTTCTTCAAAATGCTGAATTATGTGTCCAAATTTAATTATATAGGTCTTGGTTTTGATTCAAAATTAAGCAGTCCTTGTTCTCCAAACTTTGTTTTATCATATTTGGAAAGTCAATTTACTGTTGTTGTCAAAAGGAAAAAAAGTTTTTAGTCTCATCATTTTATTGTGTGATATTATAACCACATCTTCTACATATATGATTCAAAATAGGAATAGAATGAGCCCACAAAAACACAGTAACATTTGCATTTCTAGGCTAAGCTATTCCAGACATAATATATTTTAAAGATAAAAAATAACATTTTTTCCATAATGAAAGAAAAGAAGCATATGCTTCTTGAAAATGAAATGTTTGATGTCCCGAACAACAGAAAACACGTAAAAGAAATGTAAACAGATTTTATTTTGTAACAGTTACATTATAGATATGTATGTGTGAAAGAAACACAGGGAAAACCAAATTTGTCAGGGAAAAATGAATTAAGATGACAACTGTGCAAGAATTAAATCCTAGTTTTTAACATATTTTTCTTCATATGAGTTGATATCTCCACCTTGCTTTCTACAGATACTTGAATAAGACATAATGATTCATGGGCACTACAGATATGTATTTTATGTTTTCATTTCATTGCCATATCGTATAGTACTGTTTTCTGACTCAGAGAATAGCCAAACCCTTTGACTAGACCTCTTTTGGACCACTGTCAAAAGTACTGATGAATCTTACATGTATACTTACATACACATCACCATCAAATTCATTATAATTTTAGTCAGAACATGTGTCCACAGAAACGTAAAGAATAATAAAAACATGAAAATACACTATAATTTCATTAGAGGGGCGTACATAAAGGAGTCAAAACCCATATAATATTGAAGCTTAAGATTTAAAAGAAAGGAGGATGTTAACAGGATTTTATGGGAAAAGAATACTTGATTTCCTACTAGAAAGAAAGAAAATTATATCTTAGTCTCGAGTGAGAATGAGCAACCGAACAATGCAAATATTAACCTATACCTTAAGATTCAGAACCCTGAGAAAAATTAATTCTGACTCTGTACTTTCTTCTACTTCATTTTGCCTCCTCCTTTGTCAGAAATGAACCTGTAAGGAAAATGTAGAAATTAGAGATATGAAAGACAGAATTATTTACTTGTAAGGGTCATGGGTGAGTACTTAAGTCATTGCTCTTCTGGTTCTTATTAAAGCACTTACAGAGTCATATTTCAAAATAGTTCACAGTCTCATCTTGATAGGGTTATGGGAAAACTATTAGAGGTCTTAGATGGGTTTAATACACACTTACAACAAGGTCTTCACAAAGCTTAAGCTGAAAGGTTTGTAAAGGTGCTGCTTTACAAGTGATCTGGAGATACATGGCATTTTAAAATCATATCTGGAAAGAATTTCAAATCAGACAAAGGACTGTGTTAAAATGTGAATTATGTATCATCCTCCAATGTACTTCAGCCACTCCTAAACTTGTCTTCCCTTTTCTTGCTCCTTCTAACTCCCAGGCAGCCTCAAACTATACTGTAACTCTCAGATATCAGGAATTTATTGAGACAGGTTATACTTCTGTCACCTCATATTTCTTACATTCTATTTGTGAAAAGAGACTAAATTGATCCATTAAACACATAATGATGGGAGTTAGAGTAAGGAACTGCCATGTGCATGCAGTTTAGGGCCAGGAAGTATGCTAAGGGTAAAGGTTTTCCTGATCTTGGAAGTTAAATTTAATTAAAGAAAGGTGTGTGGAATCGATTATGCATGTGAATCCAGGTTAGAATGAATCAAATTTACTTATGAATAAGAATATTTATTACCATGATTGCTTAAGAATAGCTGTTCTCTGCCAATTCCATATCTGAAAAACAGTACTTCCAGCACACAATTTTTTAAAGGTCAAAGGCTGTTGGTCATTAGGACTAACAGACTGACTTGAAGTGAACTTTTTCACACTTTATGTTAGTGTGCCATTTTAAAATCAGTGTAGTTCACTGCAGTTAATCCAAATTTAAACAAGTGTACCAAAAAGTAATTACAGCTTACAATTCTAAATCCTTTCTGAGATGTAAATGTACAACTATAAAAACATATCATGTGGAAGTGTGTTCACAGAATTTAACTTCCTTAGTAAATAAGTTAAACCATCTCAAATCTATATGTAGAAAGTTAATTATGTTTTTTTTTTCAGATTTCATTATTTTGATGTTCATTTTCAGATCAGTCCTTCTTGACTTTTAAATAGCCCTTAGAGGGGGATGGCAGTCAGGCTCTGGCCCAACGGCATCAGTGATGCAAAAAAAAGCCAGAAAACCTGGACCATGAAGAAGCTGGACAAATATATTCATAAATCTTACCAGACACTAACAGGATACCTGGAACTCTAGCATCTCTATATGCTTTCACCTTGCTAGGAGATGTACAGAGGAGATTAGTGCTCAGGGAAGATAAGCTGTCAAAAGAGAAAGGTCAAAAGATGGGAGTTGGTTTCATCAAAGCTTTTTCTTGATTTCCTTTTATTTAATTCAGATATGTGACACCATTTGTTTTTGTTTGTTTGTTTGGGGTGTTTTTTGTTGTTTCTTTTTTTTTATTATTTTTTATTTTTAATTAATTACCTTGGCATTTTATAATAATAAGTTCATTTCTTATAAATCTCTACATCTTGTACTCCACATGGTAATCTACCTCTTTCACTGCTTCCTGACAAAACTGCTTACATGTCTAAAGCTTAGAAGTCACCTCATATTTTTTTACTGCATTATGTTTTACAATAATATCCTATCACTTTTTCTGGAGAACTGTTTCTAAGAGTGAAAGAGGGACTTAATAAACTTGTTAGAGTAGACCACCTGCACATTCTAATATCAAGCATGTTGGTGGCTTTGGTGCTGTAGATATTTATCCACAAGCAAAACTCTATCAGAAATCAGATCTTAATTTTGCAGAAATGGTAGGAAACAGGACTGGACTTTAGAAACTGAAGTCTCTAGTGGTGTTGATCATAGGGGGTTTAAGGTATATTAAGAAAGTGGAATGAAATAAACCCAATTTCCAGATCAATTCTGACCCTTTCTGAGTGGATTAATAATGTAAATTATTTCAAATGTCCATCCAATTTATGGTAATTGTAAGTTCATCACTTAGTTGTTCAAAGTGTACCTGTTTGGTTTAATTTTTACTTGTAAATCATTTCCCTGAGAAACTACTGTTTGTTAGAAACACCTAAGTTCTTATACCAGTTTTCTTGCTAATTTGTGTAGTGAGCTTGGGTAGGTCACCGATTCTCTCAAGAGGTTAGTCTATCCAGCAAACTGAGAGCATAGTACACTTGCCTTCAAAATTTAGCTCAGGTGTGAAGAAGGGTCTGTGCATGGCAGCCCAATGCTTTTCTGTCTAGACTTATTCACCTTGCAAGAGAGTTAAGCTTACCCTCAGGGGTCTCCATCCACTGTTACAGGAAAGGCTTACTTATCTTTCTGCTATAAACTTGAGTTAGTAACATGTTGACTGTACTACATCCCAACGTGTTTTAGTCTTATCAAGTCAATATTGCATCTCTGTGTATTTCAGTGCATAAAAAGATCTCTTCAACAGGGAAGTCTTGAGATTGCTACACACACCCATGCTCCTTTTGCTAGAGAACTCATTATTAGAAAACAAAATATCCAAAACTCAACAAACAATTTACGCAGTGTCATTTCTGCAGGAACAAATGCTTCCAACGCTGCAACTTATACTTTCATCACTATTAGCAAGTTATTTCCCCAAGTTATTTCCTACACACATAGCATGCCCAGTGCCCCTGCTGAAACTGTGAATGTGTAGGCATACCTCAGCTTCATCAGTTTCTCGATCCGCAGAAGTGGACTGATAACATGCACTTAGCTGCCACAAACAAGCCTATGCTGTAAAACAGAGGGGAACAGCAGCCATGTTTTCTTATTTCCCTGGTTCTTTAGGAGTACTGGTACTCATCCCACAGCAAATTATATATTTTACATTTGGGAACATTTCCAACTGATTTGGGCCAAGTTTTTTAAGTACACAGACTACATCCTTTCTGTATTACACTATTTTTCCTTTGTATTGTAACTGTCAGGATCCTGCCTCTCTGACAGTACTTTGTTGCCTCCAGAAATAAGGCAGCATTTTTTACCTTTTCAGTACTACCTTAACTGAAAAGTCAGTACCTTTTGAGGATGTCTCTGTGTTTGCTTTATGAGCTCTATAATCAACAGTGTTGTCACTGCTTATTAGAGCTCTTGATTTATAGAAAAATACAACAATAGCCTTTTTTAATTTTAATTGACTGATTTAATGCTTCATTTTTCTCATATTGCCTTGAGACTTGAATGTAACACTTGGATGTGTAACTTAACACCAAATGACACTAATAATTGTGAGGCTATCTGTTCATCAGTCTTGTCTGGAAAATTTCATGTGTTATGCTCTTTTATACTACTTAGTCAATAAAAAATTCATACACCATAAAAGACACAGGCAGGGGACTCTGGGTACAGGATAATCAATTGTCCTAGAGTAGAGCTAGACTAAGTATTGGGTTGAAAGTTTGCTGGTCCAGCAAATGACATGTAAAATAATATCAGCCTTTCTTTAAGAAAATCAGCTACTATTGATTTAAGACAAATGTCTTCCTGAAGGGTTTTTTATCCAGATAAAAGTCTAAATGCTTCATATCAAAAATATCAAAACAGCATATTCTTTTTTTAAAAAAAAATATTTGTTACCAATTCTGCTGGGTTTTTTTGGCTGGAGCAGCTGAAATTCAACTGGGATTAGAATTTGCAGACATCCTGAAAATGTGTCCTTTTCTGTTTAAAAAGCAATATGTATTATAACAACAACAACAAGATGTCTGAAAAAAACCCCCAAAACTCAACACACAAAAAAATCCCACTCAAGTATATATTTCTGAATGAATTGCCAAGCATATGGAGACCATGACTGCAATACAGCCAAGCCTCTAAGTACACACTCTTCTTTATTTTGGGTCTTCTTTCCATTTACTTTAGTGAGTAATAAATTTATTATTAGCCCAGGCAATTTCAAAATCTAGGAATAGTAGTAGTACAAACTTTTAGCAAGATAATGAGCAAGTGGAAAAAATTGTATTTGTCAATCCTGAATCAATGAAGAGTCCTCCAAGAGTATAAATGAGCATTTTTATGCAATTCTGTGTTTATTGATACCTGACCCATATTCATTCTGTCCTGTTTTTCTTCTTTCGTGGGTGATTTCACAGGAATCTGATGTGACTGAGAGAAACAACTTCTACTTTGCTCCAAGCACCACCAGAGATCTGATTCCCTGCTATTACAGGGGTGGCCCTATGGAACTGTTATACTTTCTTCATCCCAGACTAATCATAAGCTAGGTAAAATAATGTAATTATTCCTTCTCAAACATTTTTGAGGGATGTTAGAATTTATATTCAAAGCCACAGTAAAGTTCAGATCTTTCTGAATGATGACTGTTTCTCTTCTTTGATCGTGGCTCCCTGCTGTATTCAGAAAGTATGAATACCTGATTTTCAAGAAAAGTGTCAAGGACCTCAAAAATAAATATCAGACATATATTATGAAAGATTTTTTTATTATTATTATTTAATTTTTAATTGTAAATCTTTGATTTTTAATTAGTTTTTCAATAGATATTCACCTCTGGCCTTCCAGGTGTTTCTTCCCTATTCAAAATTGACCCTTTCCCACTGGTATAGTGGCAAAATTGGTTTTGAAAACAAAAAACCCTATCTTGGGAAATTTTGAGTATAAAAGAGACGAGAAGGACTATATGCAAAAATAACCCTCTCTTAGAAGTCTGTCATGAGACTGACATTTTTGCACATTGCTATTTTTTATTAAAGCTGTGTTCAGAAAGACATCTTCCTATATATTCTTTGTGTGTGCTTCAAATTTTTATTTTTATAACCAATTATAGCATCAGTCAGTCAGACGAATTTTTGTTTGATATAACTCTAAATTATGTGCTAGTTTCTGCAGCAGCACACCAACAGAAGCATGATTTATTCTGGAAAAAAAACAGAGGTAAGAGAAGGAGACTATTAAGAGCATAAGCTACCAACCACTGTTGGTGGTTGGTTTTACTGTGGGGGAAGAGCCCAGAGGGGTCTGGAAGAATCTTTCACCTGCATGACTATTGCATAAGAGACATACAGATGATACATGTTCTGGTTTGTTTTTAAAGGCATACACAAATCCCCCACAGTATGCTCTTATTCTTCAGCAAACTAAAAATCGGTTAGTGGAGTAGAAGTGGAGCAACCAGGAGAGGGCCAGTGGGTGGGGACAATCTTTGCTGTACAATTAGAACTTAATTACATCTATTTGTACTCTTTGAATAAAAATGCGTGGGAAGTGGGTAAAATCTTACAGAATTCCACCCCTTCAGAGGAAATTTGTTTTTTGGTTTGGGGTAAAACTCTGAAAAGAAAAGCTGTCCAAGGCAAGGGTTTTTTTTATCTTCTTAAATATGTACTACATATAAAAATACATACCACAAGTATATATGCAAAATACACACATACATACATATAAAATATATATAGAGAAAACCAAATTTGCCTACATTGTTATGGACAGTACCCTATATTCCCACGTGTTTATACACAGTCCTACAACTTAATTATAACTATTGAGGTGACATTTTGCTGGGTTGTATCTTCTTGAGGAAGATCAAAATTTTTCTTAATTTTCTTCAAGGATGTTGTTAGTAACTATTTTACAACACCCTCAGCTTGAGTCTCTTTTTGTCTAATAATTGATCGGTAATTATTTTTTAATTGCTCTAGGCATTTGTTTTAAACTTGGAATAGAATTAAGAGACAAAATTTGTGCAGATATTGATTAATGGCTAAGTAAGTGGCAAGTGCATATATCAGCTAGTTATTAGCATTTTGTTTCAATTATTCTGAGAGTAAAATGGGCATCATAGGGCCAGTCCTAAAGTATGGTAGTAAACAAGCTCTTCCCAGCATATCCTGAGGGAAATGTCTCTAGAGAGACCTTATCAAACACCATATGAGGGCTTACTGCATTGTGGCACTGATAGGGTTTGTATTGCTTAGTAGAACAGTCTGAATTGTGTGATAAATCCTGCCTGTTTGAATAAAAACCTGTAATAAGGTCAAATGAGAAGTTTTACACAACTGAGGAAAAAGAAGAATGGAAAGCATACAAATAGAGCAGGAAAACAGGTGTCTTGGAAAAGGATTTCAAAGAAAATGATGCAGGGATTCACAGTGGATGGACAACTCAATTGTAGCTCCCATTGTAATGCTGAATCAAAAAGGCCTAATTCAATCATTAAATAAATACGGATAAAGAGAGTGAGTAGAAGGGTAGAAGTTATTTTGCTTCTGTACTGGGAATTTTTGTCCAACATTTATGAAAAAGTTGTTCAAAATCTGAAGAGATGCCAGAGTGAGATGTAAGAATGGGTTCAGGAAGGTATGTAGAGCGTAGTGTGTTTAAACTATCAAAAGGAAGTTGAGAAGTGAGTTGAATCATGAACATGAGCACCTTTAGAGGGAGAAAACACTGGAAAGTAAAGGGGTCTCTAATACAGGAGAGAGAGGAGCTGCAAGGACTAGTAGCTGCAGACCAAGCCCAGGGCAACTGAAGCACATAATTTTAAACAAGTATGGTCAATCCCTGGGCAAATGGTGAGGGGGTATAGATTTCCCATGCCCTAAGGCCTCCATAACCAGAAAAAGAGCCTTTTGGGTAGAAGGAGAAAAGTAGTAGATGAACTGACCAAATTTGAGTTAACCTGAGACCTACCAGGAGCAAATCCTGAGTAAATCAGTAAGTCCATAAAGATTATTGCAGAAAGTCAGAGCAGAAAAGGAAACCACGGTCTGCAGCTCCACTCTGGCCATTCTCACCTAACCCAAGCCCTGCACACCACTCTGGGTTTAGGAAGAAAGACAAGATCCTGATGCAGGAAGTGTGAAAGAAGGATGAACTGGAGCAATGTGGGTTCAGATACCTGCTTCTGCCATAAAGCTGTGGTGCCCTGGACAGGAAGAGGAAACAAAACCCATTGAGTAATGCAGAGACAACAACCTGAAAGGGAGCGTGGGCCGTGTCAGCCCTCACTGACAGCCCAGTAAGACTCCAGGGCCCTATTATGTGTCAGTTTGCTTCTATGAGTCACTGTCGCATGCGTGCTCATATATATGTGTATACGCCCCCATTCACCAAAATAGCCACAAAGCTATTTATTATTCATGAAAAGTCCAATTTCAGAGTCATTGCCTCTACCTTTAGTCACAGCCTAAGCTGTTTTTCTTTACTAATAATCCAGTCACAATTTTCATAGAAAATTATTATAAAGACACTGTTCTAAATATTTTCATATGTGTATCCTCAACAAATGTTCCCTAAACATACGTATGGCTTCATACAGTTCAATTTAGTTTGACTATAGAATCATTTCTTTTAATTTTTACCTTGCTGAATGGAAGGATTTCTGCTTAAACGTTGTGTGTTGGAGTAGTCATAATTAGAGAAGGAAAAACAAATATCTAAAGCTCTCATATAGTGGCGACATTCCCTGATTTCATTTTGGAAAGCAGAATATTGAAATAATTAGTCTGACACCTCTTGTATTTCAAGCAGATTTCTTTTTCTAGAGGGTAATATATATTTTGATCACATTTTTTCTTTTTCTCTGAACTTCTCTTTAATGATTTCAAGTTGGATAGAAGCACCTTTCTGGCAAATAGAACTGCTTATAGGGAGGAAGGGGAAAAGCCTTCTAGTTCTAGCTGGAACGTTCTTTCCTCTGAATATGCCACTAGAAATATAAAGAGGTGTGACTCAAACTCCAGCATTAGAACTTTAACCATAGATAATTTTTTTTTCAACAATTTTCCTTGTTGCTTTTTTTTTCTTTTCCTGTGGATTCTCCATGAAATATATATAGAGATGTTCCACACAATCCCAGATTTTATTTCTTCTTAGAGAAACCTTCAGTAACTAAAATTTATGAAAAACTGCTGTTATTGAGACTCGTTCTACAAGTTAAGAATATGATTAAGCCACTCTTCTTTGACATTCAGATTCTAACACTTTATTTTGGTACTGTTAAATTCTGAAAATAGATTCCCTTCATACATATATTTTGCCAAAAGCACTCATATATGTCTTCATTTTGAAGGTACCTTGATGGCTTCATGAACTTATTGCAGCTTGGAAAATCCTGCTGGACACTCTGGATTAACACTTTATCTATCTGTGTTGCTGAATTTTTGCTGCTATTTTCACTCATAGTACCTAATCACAAATGAAAGAATTGCAACAAGCAAGTAGCGCTTTACAGTCTCTGAAAAGTGGTATGATGTTGTATTTCTATTTATCTTGCTGAGAAAATAATATAAGTTAGTCACTTTTCTGTAATATCTTTTAACAAGCCCTCCTAGCTATGCAATAATATCCAAGATAGTAAAGATCTTCAAATGGAAAAGGGCAGATTGTGTTCCTTTTTTTGAGATCTGAAAAAACTTGTCTTCAGACAGGTATATTTTCTGTATTAATCTGGTCCATGTGTTGTGTTACATGTCCATAGGTGACTAGTTCTAAATCTGAAAAAAATAGATCAGGAATTAAAGATATTTAGATACACTTCTTTCAAAAAGAAATATTAAGAGAGACCCTTACACTTTCAGAAAAGCAATTTCAGTCAGATAAATGTGCATTTATGCAAGGTTGATTAGTATTCTAAGAAAAAAATTTACAGAAACGACACTAGATAAACAGGAACCCTGATGCTGTGGTAGACATAAGAACAGACTAACCAAAACTTGGTTAGTTACTTTTAAATAAGCTGGTTTTGAATGAAAGGTCCTTATGTTTCTTTTGTGTTTTGTGCTCTATCAAACCATCAACCTTCATGTAATTCAAAGAGAGAGGGAAGAGTCAAAAATTCAGGCTCTTACGGGAAAGTAAAATAACCTTTGACATTTCCCTAAATCCTTAATTTGTCAGTCAGCAACGTAGAATATTTTCTCTACTTTAACTAACCTCAGGAATCAGAGTCGCCATAGTCATGTGGCCTGATATTTGTATACAAGGAAGTAGAAGGTGAACAATTGATTGTGGGTCATTCATACAAATAAAGCATTTGATCCTTTGTTGACTGAGAAAGGAGATGAAGATAAGAGCAGGGTACTCATGTGTGTACTTCACCCACCAAGAAGGCAAAGGCATGCAATTCAAAGGAAGACATGTTTCTATACTTTTCAGCACTTTTCAGCTAAAAGTTGAAGTCCGTTACTTGTAGAGTGAAGGATGTATTGAAGGGCATCAGGAGGACTTCGGGCATGACTGTGGATATGGGTCTGCAGGGTCATGTTTGGTGTTTTTTTTCTTTTCATTTTAAGCTTTATGAATTAAAATGTCTAGATTTGGCCTTTTTGAACAGGATTTATCTACATGGCTCTGCCAGCAAGTACAAGTACTGTGTCACTTCTGTTCATTTGTTCATTCTGTTCATTGCTTCATAATTGGATGGGCATTGTAATAACAAAAACTTTGTTGTGCTCCAAACACAGCTTAGGCAACATGGTACAAAGAGTACAGGATGTTATCTCTTAGACCATCATTAGTAGTCCAACTCTATTATCTATAAAATGAAGTCAAAACACTAGCAAAGAGTCTGGAAGCTGAAATCTGGCACTTAAGCAAAGAAACAGGGAAACTTTATTTGAATCGAGCAATTCATCCCTGTCTCCCATCACAATGCCTACCAAAATAAAATATTCTTCTGTTGAATGTCTAGGCCATGTTTCATTCTGATTGTTATTTTATATGAGCTTCTTCACTTCTTTCTATCATTAGCTTTATTTTCTGTGTTTTTAAAGCTCTAAAAAAATAAATTACTTAAGCCCATGAATAAAGAGACAAAACTATGTGAACCAACTAAGACTGCTGAAGCAAAGAGCATACTAAATAAATAGTTTCAAAGTAAAGTAAAGAGAAGTAGGTGGCAAAATAAGGAGATAAATAGCAACAAAATAAAGGAAATTTGGTAGCTCTTCTCAACAACTTCTTGTTGCAAAATCTTCTTATGTTAACCTAACAAATAAATTTCTGTATTAATTTGTATTTTTCGCTGCTCTTTTTGTTTTCCAATTCCAATAATATTTTGATTTCTGTTAATGAAATAGCAATGGATAAATACCCTGAAAAGCTTGTCATAGGGACAACATTTAAACTTAAAGACAGAAACAATATTACTTGAAGCTGCTCAAAATTAAAATCTCTAAATGAGTGATGTTTGTTGAAAGAGGTTCAGAAACAAGATGTTCTCTGGCCTTGAATCTTAGCCTAATTATGACATCAAAATCAACAGCTTCTACTATATATCAAATGTTTTGGGCTTCACAAAAACAAGGAATAAATAAACATTGACCATTCTGATTTTCTGCTATTTTATCAGAACAAGCTGCTTTCTCCCCATGATAACTATAGAATAAAATGCCAGTATTACAGTTTTCCAATAAGACTTGTGAGGCTGTAGAAAAAGAAAATGGTATACTACAATGATTGATTGCTAGTAGTGATTTTCCTAGTAAATGAAGTGGTGCTATGAGAGTGTCAGAGTGGGAAGAGAGGAGATTTGGGCAAAGAAGCAAGGAGATTAGTTTTGTGAAAGATAGACACACTTAAAAAAATGTAAAAGGATTCAGTCACTGGTCTAAGACCAAAACATATTTAGGAATGTTGGAGTATCCAAAACAAGCAGATGAGAGTGAATGTCTATAATTTCTAGCTGCATGCATATTTTTCCTCTGTTAAACATGTGATTGATTACAGAAGCTCCAAACAAGAGATACGACATCCAGTAATAGCTGCTTCTGAAATGGAGGAAAAGTATATTCCCAGAGTGCTTGTAAAGCTGTCACATGGGGAAAAGCTTTGAAATTGTTTGAAACTCTGAGTCTGACTCTCTAGGGAAGCCAGGATTCAAAATCTCCTCTGCTGATGAGGTTAAAAAGTTAGTGTCTGTACCTGGCATCCATTTAGATCAAGAGAAATATAAGAACATGTGGGCTTAATATCATGGGATTCAAAAGAGTAGCTCTGTGAGTATGCGCCTGGGGTATACAATATGTTTGTTACATAAGATAATTACATGAAAAGAGCTCATTAAAAGAACATTATTAAAGTTGCAAACTAAAAATCAGGACTATTAATTTCTCTACAGGTTTGCTATCGGGGTCATGATTGTTCTGTAGACGTGGATGCTTCTATTTCTTACATTCTCCTTGTCAACACAGCAAAGACTTAAGGACACAGTCTAAAGGACACACACTGAAGCTCCTTCAAGGGAAGAAATCAAAACTAATTAGGATGCCATATACTAACTTTCAAAGATGTTAATCTGTAGGAGAAGTAACGAGAGAGAGAGAGGACACTTACTGGATGATTAAGCAGAAGTCCACTCTTCTCTATCCTTCTGATACGGTTCTTGAGATGATGTGTATGATCTCCAGAATAAACTCTTGGGTCAGTACTACCTTTGGAGCTATGTCCATATTACAATAAAACAGCCAAGAGTCCTTGAAAAGAAGAGCCTTCAAAGGCAGATATACAAAGAAAAGCTGAAGACCCAGTGAATTTAAAGTCAACAGAATGTAAAGGTGTTAGGCTTGAGCACTAGCCTGTTAAGTGAAAAAAAATTGACTTAATTTGTTAGTCTTTGTTACATAAATTTGAAGTATTTGTTACATAAAGACAGTAATGATTTATCCTACACCCTATTGGGAATTCAGACTCAGAAGGAATTTAGATTTCTGTCTAGCCTATTGGGCCTCCAAGATAGCTTGCTTCCCCTTCCACTGGATATACATCGGAGTCTTCCCTGAAGTAAAACAAGTCACTCAACACTGAAACATTTAAATAGAGGTTACTATTTTCTTTTAATCTTTTTCATGTATTTTCTCACTGTATTACTTTCTGTCATTTATCCTATCAATCTAATCTATCCAAAATCTACAGCCACAGTCAGTTCTCTAACTGTTAACAAATCACTTAAGCAAGAATAGGTTTGAGTGGAGAAATCATTGTGTCACACAGGTGAATTTATACAAATATGTAGATTTTCCTGGAATGAAACTGAATCTGCACCGTAAACTCCCACTGTAGCTGATTATTTCTGGCTTTCAGAATGATTTTAAAATCATGCTACTTTTATTAGAATTGGAAGTAATGAAATCTCACAAAGCCGAATTTCCTGATCAGGTGAAAATAATTTGAAACTGGATGGTTTGGGTTTTGTGGCAGTTTTTCACACATGTTTTCCTGGTTATCTTCTTGTTTTCTATGGATGAGCTACTGATTTACTCCACTGAGAAATTAAAAGCAAAATTCAAGGAGTTAAATCCTGGCTTGGTTGAAGACAGTGGGACTTTTATTCCTGAAATGAATATCACAGTGACCCAACCCTTCCTCCCTAATTAATTGCATTAACATTTGGAAAAAAAAAAAGAAAAAAAGGAAGTTTTGCCTTTGTCCACCCAAACAACCCGGAAAGTTGCATGTTTAAATATGGTTGTTCCTATGAAGTACTGAAAAACTATTTTGGAAACTTTCCCATCAAAGCAGCTGTGTCCTTTTAGCTTGAATCTGACTAAGGACCCTGTTTTTAATTCACATTGCAAGAACTACTGAATGCAAAGCTGTTAAAAGGAGCTTTTAAGATCACTTGAGCAGAGTTCACATTTTTAAATGTTAAGGCATTAACTTTTTGGTAAAAATATCTTATTTTAAGATGAAGTTATCTATAAAACATTTTGATAGTGAATGATACGATTCTTTTCAGTCCTTTAGTCTTAAAAAATAACTCTTAATAATTTTCATATATTCTTCTATCGTTGCTTTGTTTTCTGTTTTGCTTTGTCATTTGTTTTGATTGGAATTACATAAAATATTTTGTATATATATAAAGACATATTGTTCTGATAAAGACAAAAAATTATATAGTACCGGAAAACAAGATTTTACAAATAAATGTTTTTTTTATAAAAACAACAAAAATCTAACAAAAAATAGGGCATTAGTAGAATATTTTAAGCATATTGGGGTTTTGTTATCATGTAAAGTACAGTGGATCTCTTTAGTCACTGAAGAAAATAGGTGTATTCTCTGTACTCATAATACCAGTTCATGCATGAACTTCAGTGTTTATTCTATCTAGACTCTGGTGGATCATTCACTCAAAGGGAATGATTGCATGAATCAAGTCACAAGTTATTGGACTCATTAGAATTTCAGGGCTACATCCCAGAACCAAGGCTGGGATAAGGAGTCAAGCTGAGTGAGCATATAAAGCCTTTCTATAACTAATTTTCAATAAATCAACATTTTCTTGAAAAATTTTTTATTCTAAAAAAGCCAAGTAAGCAGTACTGTGAAAATATAAAGCTGATCTGTTAATAAAGTAACCTATCCTTCAGTGGTATTTAAGAATATGGTGTTTCGTCACGAATAGCTAGACAAAAAAAATTCCATATCCTTGACTGATTGTCCTATGCAAATGAAATGAAATAAACTCAGTGGGTAAAGCGGGAGAGAACAGAACAGAAAAAATGCTTTGCTCTTTAGTGACAGCAAAATAAAATACCATATTGATAATATGGAAATGACAAAAAAAATATCCCATTGAGGTACTATCAACTGTGAAGCTCTTGTTCCAGAGGACTGACTCCAGGAAATTAGAAAAATAGTCAAAATGCTCTTGGATCCTATTTCATTACTTTATTTCATACATATCAATTATAAACTTTAGCCCATTGTCAGGGCTGATTCACTTGAAAAACAGTGGCTTTCTCACGTCTGATTTCTCAACACCTGAAAAACTACCATCCATAAGGTTATAAATACTGGAAAATATGGATGTGAATTCATTACTTTTTAATTATAAAGAGAGAATTTAAATAAAAAATAATAATAATAAAAAGGAACCTAATAGAAATTCTATTCTTTGCTGGTAACCTACTACAATAAACATATTTATTGTTGGAAGCAACAAAAGAGTATGTGCTTGCCAGAAGAAAATATTTCTCAAATTTCACTGTGCTTTCATAGGGACTCAAGAAATGTTTTTCATTTATTTTTTTACAAAACTCTCTTTTTGCATTTCTATTTGACTTTTTATGGTTTTCCTCCTCAGAAATCAAGAAGATGTACGCAAAATGAATCCCAAAGGATAGTTATTTTACTTTTTTATGAGTCTGTGTTTTCTCGTAATGAATACCTAGGTGGTTATTTCACATTTAAAGTAGTTCTATAATGGCTTTCCTTTATTACTTTAAAATGTGCATGTCAGCAGTTTTCACATGTGATTGCCTTATATCTCATGAAGCATAGACTAATTTCTAGCTTGTTTCGCATCTGGATAACTGCACATTGAGAGAACAGAAAAAAGTAACCGTTACTTTCAGAGAACTCCTATTCAAGATTAGTTAGTGCTTTTGCTAATGTTGTTTTTTGGAAAACTGGCCTCTGGATCTGTCAGAAAATTTTCATTTGAAACACTCTGTCTTTAAACAGATTTCTTTGAGGGCAGGGGTCACTCCAGCTACCTTAGATAGGTAGATTAGGTAATTCAAGATGTTGAATTAACTTAAATGTCACATCAAATGTTTAACCAATACTCCATATGTCTCTTACAGATCTTACTTTAGTTATACTTGTTATTTGAACAAATGTCCTAGTTACCTCAAGTATCATCAATATCTGGCACTAGAAAACTACCTCAATGGAGGTTGTTTGTTTGGGGGCTGCTATTTTAATCAATAAAAATTTATGGACTTCATGTTTTCATTTTTCCACACAAATTTCTCAGAATCAACGTAGTAAACCAGGAAAAAGTACAGATATATGCAACAGGATTACTACAATATTATGATGTGAGAATGTTTCTATATTAAGGATAATTCTCATGAAACTTATGCTTGGGAAAAAAAGTCAACTGATGGGAGATCTAGGAAATTATGCAGCTGTGAATGTTATGGTAAGCATAGATAAAAATTGAATATTTATTTTTTTCTTAAACTGAGTGTTATTATTTGGTACCAGACTGTAAATAAAAGGAAGCCTTTTTTTTCCCAGAAGAGAGACAATTTTTACCGGAATTTTTTCGAAACAAGAGTAAGCTAACTTCAGCTGTAGCTACTACAAGTAATAACTCGAATTCAAATTCTAAGTCAGGAAATTTCTAGAAATTTCTAGAAATCTTCCCACTGACTACTGGGAAGATAAAATGAACAAAAGATCTCCATTATTTGTTCTTATACTCTAATCTTGCATTAGTAGACGCTCCTAGACAAGTGGTTTGCTACACCTATGATCTGACCGGGTTTTCTTGGTGAAGTAACCTGTCTACCAGGAAGCACGTTAAGAGTTAAATTACAATCCTTATAGGAAATTAGGTGATATTGGGGTGGAGATGTCACTAGTTGGCTGGGTTGGGTGTATAAAAGAGTCTCTTTCACTTACCACTTGTGGCCTTCTTGATAGTGTTGTTGAACACACACACCACAATTCACCATATACTTTCTTTCAAACCTATCCGACAAATTTACCTGAGTGTAAACCTCTGAGAAGGTCTGCTCTTTTGCAATAGCATCATGTAATGTGCTACTGTTTCTCTTAGGAGTTTATCTACATTATGCCTTCCTGTGTATGTATTCCACTTATTTCAGATCGTTGTTTGAAGTGATAAAACCTCAAAACAGAGTATGGACTTCTTTTCAGGAACATTGCTCTGCCTCTTACTTTCTGTACCACAGCTGATGCTATAAATGATCTGGCTCATTTCCATTGCCTTACAGACTGAAACTGGAGTGGCAATGCCACTAGCCACTAACCATATGCAGGACTGAAAGCAGTAATAATCCAAAGCAAAATAAATGAAAATCAATAACAAACATTTTCAGGGCATGTTTTGCATCAATTTCTAACTCTTCCCATTAAAAATTAAATTTCAAAGAAGTTCTCACAGTAAAGTCTAAGAAAAATCAACGGGGGCAGGATAGCACAGACAGGTACAGATTCTTTTCACTGCTGTATTTATATTCTAGTGTTTTACTTTTCAAGTCAGCTATTTCTGTGAACCTAGTTAGAGAGAGCTGTCAGGAAGTGTTCTCCTATGAAACATAGAAATGAGGAACCCTTGCCAATGACTCCAAGTGATTAATGCACATGAGACTATTTCATAAGCAAATGCAAATTATGATCTATTTTACTGGTTTGCCACAGATGATTTCTTCAAAGTTGTCTTTCATATCTTAACCTTCTGTCTTTAGAGAAGAAAAGTCTTCTGTCTGAAGGAAACTGACTCCAAATGCTGTAAGTTAAGGTCTTCTCAGCTGTACTATATCGTCAAATATGATTACTCTTATTTTTCATATAGTCATTTGATAAACATACTTACTGCTTTTATCCATTGATTTATGGATTTAGGGATTATAAAGATCAATTACTTATAGTGGAAATGTTCTAAGATCCCATAGCAGGCTCTATTCTTTAAAATTTTCTATTCATTTTTGCTATATTTATAAAATAATTTTAAATATTTGGATCCAGATTGAGTAAGAGGTTAATGTTTAATGTTAAATGTTAATGTTAAATGTTAAATGCAGTAAATTTACAATAAAATCCCATTAATTTCAGAGAATTTTCACCCAAAACTTTTATATGCTTTGGGCAGAATTCATTAGGGTTCTATGAGTCAGACAAGATAGCCCAAATGAGTCATCTCATCTGTGCTTCCTACATGAACAACCCAGGGAGCACAACTCTTGATAGGACTGATCTGGCACAAAGACCTTCTCAGATACGGATGAGGTTGCCAGTCTGAAAATGTCTTCCTCTTTCCTCTAATGATGCAGGGTTTGTAGACAACAACTTTAAACTAAATGCCTATTTTTAGATGTCTAAATTCAGAAGAAATGAATTCAGAAAAAATATACACCCCTTAATGTTAAACATTTCATACCTTTAAATTTAAGCAAAAATAGTACTCCTTAAAATCAGGGTACTCATAGAATCAAATCTTTCCTAATCTCTATGCATATTTACATAGTAAATTTTAGGGTGAAGGGGGAGGAAGGTTGGCTTTTTTTTCTTTATCTTCCAAGGTTATCAACCAGCAAATTCATCCATTTATTCATTAAAGGCTCAATAATTATGCTATGTCTCAAACACTAGTTACTAACTGACTTAAAAGAAAACTACTATAACAATACATGTATAGGACTGTAAGGCACCTTCAGACACAAAAGCCTCACTTTCGTCACTGAAAACTTCCAGATAGGTGAGCCAAAAAGGCAAGAAGCCAAGACTGAAAAAGTCAGAAAAAGGTAGAACAGAGGGCATGGATGAGGAAACTTACAGCGAAGAATGCCTCAGTGTTAATTTACAGAACACCTGTTAGTTCAAAAGAATCAGCCAGAGGATTTCGTATGCTGGCCCTATGAATATGCATGTAGACTGACTCACAGAAAGGGGAAAACTACCTTGAATTTACCAGATCTAGAAAACATCTGCTGAAACATAAATTCCTGCGATACTAAAGCTTGAGGTTGTTTATGCACTAAAATGTACCTGCTAGCTTTTCCTTATAACACAGGGGGAAAACAAGAAATCTAATAATCATTTCTTTGGAGCTTAAAAAAGGATACTATGCCAGTTGATAGTATATAATTGAAAAAATATTTTAAAGTGTTTCCTTTTGTGTTGTAATGGTGGGATGTGTTCTGGGATATGTTTTCCTTCCAGGAAAGTGATGCACAGCAGGTGACCAATCGATCAGAAGCTGAGTCTAAGGAACAACAAAAAGAGAGGTGAGAACTGACCGAGAGAATGGAAAAGAAAACAGCAGAGATCCTGCCCTGAGATCAGCGTGGCTCAATGAGTTTTCCCACGCTACAGTAATTACTGACCTTGTTTCTCACCATGCAGTTGCCTCCAGTGAAGATGAATAAAACAGAGGTGCCTGAGCTGGTGGGGTACTCTCATTTAAGTGAGGTGAAGAGGACCAGACACAGGTCCCACAGCAAAGACATGGTACAGCTCCTGTCACAGTCTCTCTGTATCACTAGCCTGTGGCCAGATGCTTGTGTAATAAATGTTTTAAGGCACACAAACAATGACATTCCTCTAACACTGCTCCAAAGTCAGAAGAAAAAACCTTAGTAACAAACAAGAGATGGTTGCTTTCTTGATTATGGTAATATGAAATTTGAAATGTAAGAGCTTTGATTTGTTTTGAGGTTGCTGATGTTGATTGGAATCACTGTTACTACAGTGGATGGACTGCAAGCACCTTAAGAAGAGATAGACATTATTTTTTCTGTATTTAAATCTTAGAAATCTTACAAAAGAGTATAGAGTCTACATTAAAAAGCATAGCCAAAATTAACCTCTAAAAATAAGAAAGAAAAAAGAATATTTTGTATAATTTTTGTATGGGATTCTTCAATAATATTGGAAATTGGTCCAGTTTCCTAGACACTGTATAGGTGCTATAGAAAATGCTAAGGTAGATGGATTTATTCTCATTACCTTCTTTTTTTCTGCAAAATTAATAGTGGTTATAGTGATTTTGTTCAGATTTCAGTTGTTTTCAGAAGAGCCATTGTTCCGTTGATATTAAAAAGAAAAAATAAGCTGTCTAATCTCATCCTGTGTAAGGAAATTGCTTTTATTTTACTAAATTATGTGCATGTGCAGTGTGTTTAATTCAGAAAAAAAGATGTCTTAATAATATAATACATATTTCATTGTATTAGATGCAACCACCTGCCAGAGAAGTAGCAACAAATGAGAGACTAGGAGAATAGAGAGGATAGTATCCTTTAATGCCTTTCTTATGGATTCCACAAATCCTCTGGACATCTTCATGTGAGAAGAAGTCTACATGATGCTGCAAGCTTGGGCAGAAATTGCTATACAGGCTAAGTGTTGGCCTCTACCTGACTTCTGAACTACAGGAAGGCTGCACTTCATTTCCTCATTTGAAAAGAAACTATTGTGTTTATAATTTTTGGTGAATTGGAAGGATTTTTTTCACCCTTAATGTACAGCAAGTTTCAGTTTCACCTCTAGAAATTAGTGTAAATGAGATGTTCCACTAAATTCTGATAAAGACAGAAACATTTTACTTTTGATGGTCCATGAATTGTATTTCAACATAATCACTGAGTGTGATTTGTCATAGTCCTTATCCACCCTTTTGGTACATCCATGATCTGTTTTTCTTTAGAGAGGAAGACTCCATCATCGCAGAATCACAGAATGTTTAAGGTTGGATGGGAGCCCTGAAGTTCCCATTTTCCAACCCCCCCATTCAAGCAGGGTCACCTAGGCCTGTTTGCCCATGACCATGTTGTCCTAGTTAGAACAGCTGGGACCAGTTCATCACTGTATGGGTGTAACCCAAAACTGTGTATTCTATAGCCTTTCATACCATTTCCCAGAAACTGTTATCAATAGACCATTTACACCATCTGCCCAGAGCAGCCTGACTCCTCAGGCTATAAACTGTGTGTTAAGAGGCCTGCGAGATAGGAGGATGCTCCTGTCCTCTCACCCATTGTGGAATTCCCCGCCCTGAGGGAGGTACTGGGCATTCCTGCCGGAAACAGAAGATATATATAATCTTGGAGTCTTGGGACTTTTCTAACCACTCATGGGATCCAGCGAAAGACTATGACCACCACTCTCAACAAGACTGCCACCACCACTCTCGACCGGACTGCAATCACCATTCTCGACCAGACTGAAACAGCACTCTCATCAACAGGTTTTTCCCTCTCCTTTTACTTTGGACTCAGGGGGCCCAATGAACACCACTCTCTTCATGCCCCAGGGTGCTGGGTTATACATTTGGGTTTTGTGGGTTAAAACCAGTTTTTCTTCTGTATAATCGTACTTATAGTATTATTTTATTAAATTGTTATACTGATTTATAATCTCTCTTTTGAGTTGGGTTCATTTTCCCCTGCCGGTTTACCTTTAAACCAGTACACATGTCCACACAATTTTTGAATATCTGCAAGGATGGAGACTTCGCAATCTCTCTGGGCAACCGGTGCCAGCATACAGTCACCCTCCTTCCACTCACCGTGTTTCCTGATGGCCAGACAGAGCATTCTGTCTTTCAGTTTTTGCCCACTGCCTCCTGTCCTGCCACTGGGCACCACTGGAAAGTGTCTGACTCCGTCCTCTTTACCACTTCCCTTCAGGTATTTTTATACATTGATGAGATCCTCCTTGAGCCTTCTTGAGGCTGGAATGTCCCAACTGTCTCACTCTTTCCTCACAGGAGAGATTCTCCAGTCCCTTAATCACCTTCATGACCCTTCCCTGGATGTCTCCAGTACCTCCATATCTCTCTTGTGCTGAGGAACCCAGAACTGGACACAACACTCCAACTGTGGCCTTGTCACTGCTGAGCAGACGGGAAGAAGCACCTCCCTTGACCAGGTGGCAGCCCAGGATACCATTAGCTTTCTTTGCCACTTAACAGAAAGCTAATCAAAAACCTTTCTTATAGCTGTGTGATCAGTCCTTGATAAATACTTGAATTTTGCTGCTTTTACTTTTATTCATGTGTTTACTTTTCAGAGAAAGGGAAGTTATGGCATTGCAAACAACTTAAAGAAAAATCTAAATTCTTTTAAGGTTCCTTGGTTGAGAATGGGCATCATTCAAGAAATTTTCCTATTCTCTTTGTCCTTCCAGTATGTGACCCCACAAGTGACACTAAATAGACAAAGAAGGACTTTTATAAAGACTACAGTTATTATTTGTTTCTGGATGCATGTAGATAAACACAAAGAAGATAAAGCACATGCACAAACCCCTTCACTCTTCTGCAGATCTGTAGGAATTGCAATGATGTCTCAACAGTTCAGTCACTGTCATGTTGTTTGTAGAAATTAAAAGCCAAGTAGGCACATGCAGTATAGGACTATAGGTTGTACATGAATGAAATGTCAATTGGTAGTCTGGATTCATTAGAAAAATTGGTAACTACATGTTTTTACATATCTCCAGTTCATTTCCAATGATAAAAGCATGTTCTCTGCTTATTACATTAATGCAATAAAATTCTAAGTAATTAGTTCTGGCAACTGACATACGGATTTTAATAAGGTAATTTGTTAAGGAATACTTTTAAAATATTAGAGGTCTAAAGGTGCAACAGAACAATGAGAAACAAAGACTTTGGCTTTTCCTGAAGTAAGATTGTTATGCATTGTTACAAAAAAATTGTCATTGAATGATGTGTTCTGTGTTCATTATACTGCTCACTATAATTATGATCACAATTAAACCTCAAAAATTGTTAGTGTCAGTTTAGGATACATGAGGCTGAAAAGACAGTTTGCAGTGCAATGAATTTTATTATTATTAAAGGCTGGATAATCATAGTCAGCTGCAGTTGATCAATCTGGAAATCTCACACATTTAGGAATGTGTCACCAAGTTGATTCACCTAATTTTGGGGTTGTTTTTCCAATTACATTTCAGCCATCTCTGTGAAAAGAACAATCTTATATGACCTTCTTCTTTCACTGTCCTTGTCCAAACCAGCATGAGCACATTGCACCTTTTCTTAAGCATTTTTTAATGCAATTGGAAATACTTCATAAACAGATTTGGACTGCTGTATTGTTATCATTAAAAGGACACTTCTATAGATTTGGAAGTAAGGTATAAAATATTAAATTTACATCCTCAAATTAGACTTTGGACTCAGAAAATTTTCACTTGAAATTCTCTCTTGTAGTGTTATGAGATAAAGTTCAGAATAAATAGAATTAAAACATTTTCCTCCAGATTTTCAAATTCATAGGCTTTGATTTTGAAATACAAATCTTTAGTGCTTTAGATGATACTACAGTGTAATGCTTGGTTATAAATCAAAATATATAGATTATATTCTAACCACAAACACTTATGAAATAATAGATTAAATTTTGCTGTTTCATTGGTTGGTCCAATTGGAATTTTAAATTTAGTGCTTGAATTACTGGAGATTTGTACTTGGGTGAAGCAGAACAGCATTAAATATTTAATACAATCATCATATTTTTCAGTTTTATTTGACTTATTTTTAACTTCAGTAAGTGCACGAATTTTCATATCAAAATTATTTCTGATCTCAGTGAGCTGGAGCATTTCAATTGTTGTGTTTGACCTCCCGTATAGAATCCCAATTTGTTAGCAAGTGAAGGACTCAAGCCCTTGACATGGATCAAGAACTGCTTTTGCTATTGAACTTAACTCTGCAAGTTTTGTAACATTTGACATTTATTATAACAAAAAAGCTGTGTCATGTTTTCCTATCTTTAGTTACTCGTTCCTTAACTTGTAATTGAACTATAGGCCTTTGTGTTAGGGAGAGTGAGAAAAGTATGGGCTATGAGAAATCGTGACAACTATTCCCTCAAAGAGTAATTATTTTAGAAAATATGACATAAAATTTAGTTGTTGTAAAGTATGAAAAGCCAGTACATACTTCAAATTCAATTCCATTGCTACTCGAAAGCTTTATTAAAAAGACCATTCACATAAATGTTAAGTAACTGCTATTGCAATATGCATTTCTCACTGTAAGATAAATTAATTTTCAATTTTTCACATTCACCTTATAAACAAAATCAGGGACTTTAGGAAATAGTATCCATTTGTCAGCTACAGAAATTAATTTGAATTTCCGATGTTATACTCAATACAGCTATGTCCTATGCATATATGGGAATATGTAAGAGAGTGAGAGTCTGAAGTGCATGAGAATAGGAGGTAGAGAAAGGACTTGGAGACAGAGTCCAAGGAAAAGAGGCAAGACAGACATGGTATGTCCACGAGTATTTAAGGTGAAAGAAACTGACCCTGACAAGTCTGCATGAGAATATGAATAGTTCATCGAGGTAGTCTGTTGTCATGACATTTAGACTTAAGATAAGACTTAGGTGTTTACCTCTGTACCTGAGCAAGACCTTCAAGAAAGTATTAAAAAAAACCTTTTTGTGAAATTCTAATTGCATTATATAAACGGGATTTTTTAGACAGTTTTGCCTGGTAAATCACAGCATCAAAGTATTCCAGCATTCAGCAATATTTAGAATCTTGAATTTTTACATCACTCTTTATCTGTATTTAACAGCTAGACTCAACAATTTCACCTGAAGTGATAAATAAATCAGGAGTTCATTGCCAAAGTCTCCAATAGTAGACTTGTGCCTGAAGACACATATGAGATCTCACACTGATTTCATTTTAAAGGTGGTCTGTCTATTTGAATTCGACCTTTTTTTTTTTATTCTTTCAATTCACTTCAAATTGACAATTGTACCTGTTTATATCTATGGTAACAGCCACAAGCTTGCTCTCCTGATTTTCTTTTTCTCTGTATACATCAAATATTATGCCAGTTTTTGTAACATAGGAGACACAAAGACTTTGTTTTCAGTGTGCTTCATTTGGTGGTTAGCTTTTCCACTTATGTTAAAATAAACTTGCCTAATAGTTTTGAAGTTCAGAGCCTTATTAGTTGTCGTTCAACATTTTAAATGCAAACCTAAGCTTCTGTCATAGAGAAAAAAATACCCTGAGTTCCCAAGTCTGAACTGTTGTGCAGTTAGTATCACAGTGATGAAGGACTCCATGTCACACTACCTTAAAAAGAAGAGCTAGGTTTCTGTGTGTCAGTAAGATACTTAACTTCAAAATATGTAGTTTTTAGCTCCTATACATTCATAAGTTTTCACAAGAATGTGCTGTATCATCAGATGCAAAACACAATAGCAAAAGTATCCTCATCCCAAAACATCAAGGCCAGAAATCTGAAAATTTATTTAAAATTTGAATCTAAGACATAATCCAAGGTTTTAAATTAGGAGTATTTCCTATTCTGCATAATGACCATAGCATGGTCATTACCCTTTATCCCACTGCATGCAACAAGCCCAGTAACATCTCTGACTGAAATAGAAGTTGTACTGTTGATGGTTACATACATACTCCTTATTTAAGTGCAATATTGTAGTCAAAGATCATAATTTATACTTGGCAATAAATATTTTTGTGTGTAATTCATGTATGTCATTATTGTTCAAATACCATCTTCCTGAAGGACATTTAAAGGAAAGAGGTTGAAAAGCATGCATGAGGATAATCAGTAATAGGAATTAAAAGATAATACCATGGTCTTCAGTGAATTTCCGATCTAATAATTATTTTCATACTCAGATATTAGAGAATATTTTAAATGCCACTTTGATACACTCGGCTTCTTTTATGCTTTGTGTAATGATTATAGTTCTCAAATCTACCTCTAAAGTTAATAGGTTTCAATTTCATATCAATATGTTTACTCTGTTCACTCATAAATGAATTAGAAATTAGAAATTACCACAACTTCATCATTGCAGATGATACTTGGTTTTCCAGGTATACCTCAGCTGGGTCCTTAACAGCAAATATCAGAATCCAACTACAAAAATTCTTATGATCCTGCTTTTATTTGTACCCTTTTAATTTCACATGCTATGAAAACAAGTAAAAAGAATGGCCCTGGGAATTGTTAAGGGTTTATTGTTATTCAAGTATCTGCAGTTATAATGGAAATGACTGGAAAAAGCTTTGAAAGCCTTTGAAATATGTTTATCATATCTTCTAATCCATTCCAACACATTTCACATCCAAAATATCTCATTCATCACTTTACAGAAAATAAAAGATAACTAAATAATCTTTTTTGTTACTCATAAGATAACTGAAAGAAAAACTGAAAACAATTTTTCCTTACTGATGTCTTTCTTTGAACATAACCAAATCTATATAATTACTGAAGACTTTTTCACGGTTATTAGTGGGGAATTTGTAGGAATATAGAACACTCATTTTCATTATGCAATTCTGTTTATAGGCATCTACAAAAAATACTATAAAATCTCTATATAAATGTTTTTAAAGATATACATTTACTTTATTTGTCTTAGTTGTTTCAAAAGAAGGATCCAAATTATGCATCCCTTTTTCTAATCCAACAGAACCAGAGACAGAGGGATAAAGGCTATTGACATGTTCTTGTCGTAGGTAATACATGGCCTGTGTCTTGTCTACTGTATAGTAGACAAATTAAATTGAGCACTTTGAACAAACTCTGACTAAGTTTTGAGAGGAGCAGCATTTTAGGAGCTGCTCTGATCCTGCAAATATGTGTGGTTGGTGCATACCTCAGAGTCCACCAATCCTGGTCAGACAGCAGTGATCATTACTGGAGATGGGTAAAGAGGACCCCTGTGGGGGTTTGACCTCAAAAATCCAATCTCCAAGCTCCCCCACAATTTACCTCAACACCAAAGAGAAATTTTCAGACAGGCATATCTCAGCATGGGGGAATTATATCAAAATTTATTACTACCACACTAAATAATATAGAAACTAAAGAGCAAATAAATACACAGTATTAATATAATCCCTACTACCCCTGGACCCTCCCACATCAGTTCAGGAGAAGTTTTTAGGTCGATAGTTAAAAGTCTCTCTCTCATTGAGGTATCAGGGAAGGGGTCTTCTTACACCCCCACCAGCCCTCAGCTCCTGCTGAGGTCTCCTCCTGAGCTGCAAGGAAAACACTTGTGTCATCAGGTCTTCATCACGAAAGTCCAGGGAGTCAGCTTGTGAGTTCTTTCCCCCTGGTTCCTGACGGTTCCTTCCCAGAGACTAAGATGTTCACTCTCCCTGTCCAGGTTGCAGGTTTCTGGGTCTTGCTCAGTCTTTCTACCCCAAATAGTTTTCACCAAAAGTCCTTACCCAGAAAAAGCCTGCTGGTTTGGTTTCTCTCTGTTTTAGCTGCTGCAACTTCAGCTTCCACTTGTCACGGAAGTCATTCCTCCTTCAGTTTTCAGCTGCTCCTGCCCAAACCGAGAGCCTCCTCTGAGCCCCTTGGCCCATCTTCCATTTCTTCAGCCTCACTCAAGGTAGCTACCCTCTCCCCCACCACTGTGGGGGGGAAGAGGGAGCAGCGAGGCTGCTTCGGTCTCTCTCCTCTGCCTGGAGTTCTTCCAGCTCTGCACATCGCAGCTGCTTCCCGGGGCTCCGGATCACCCCTGGCCCATCTCCCGGCTCAGCTCCAATGCTGAGCCTTAAGTCCACGCCACCGCCTCTCCTGGGCACTGAAGGGAAAGAGCCCCCCAGCCTTGGCCACAGGCACCCGGTCGAGTTAATATACTGTCCCGAGCTCCCCGCAGCCTGACCGGGGGGGAAGAGGGACTGGCCCCCCCAACAAGGGAGCCAGCAGGCTTCTCTCCTCTCGCCTCATGGTCTCACACACACTGCCAAAAACTTCCGGCCGTTGTAATATCTAATTTCACAGGGGCAAAAAAAAAAACCAGCTCTGATTGGTCCCTCAGAGGAAACTCTCCTAGGACCAACCATTCCAGCCCCCTCTAGCCCCCTGTTTGCAAACCCAAACCATTTTAACTCTCAGACTCTTCCCTGTGCAATTAATTTTTTTTCATACATGAGTTGTTAAACAATTAGAAAAAAAACATAACCAATTTCCTCAGTTACATTAGTGAGTGGTTTTAATATTACAGAAATACTTACAGCAACAAAAATAGTGAGGGTATGTCACAGAATTATTCATATACAACTGGCAAGGTTTAGAGACAAAATATAAAGGCTGTATCCAAAGCACACCCTTTATTAACAGATCTCCAGTCCACACTTTCTCTGACACAGATAATAATACTTGAAATTACGGGATCTGTACATGTTGATAGAAGTTGTTCTTTCTCAGAGGAAAAGCACTGTTGCCCTTAAAAGCAATTTGCTTTAGCACAGAGTTGACTGAGCAATGAAACCATCTGTCTGCATTTACCACCATCAAACCAAGGCAGAGTCCCACTCTTAACTTCTGGTGAGCATCAGTGGAGCTCCACAAGCAGAACGACAGAAAATTGCAGCTTCAGCTGATGTCTGAATTCACCTTCCACTCTGCTTCTGGGCGTAAGCTGAAGGTAAATGTTACTCCTTCCCCTTGCAAGCTTTCTCATCATGGGCATCCAAGCACATCTTCCTGCTGCTTCACCAGGATGGGACAAAGTGCTATCTGCTCCTTTTACAGAAGTCCTGTAAGACACATAGTGGTAGAAGCTTATAAGTGACATGATGGCAGCTATTTACTATCATAAGTATTGGCCATTTTCAATAAGGTCATTTTCAATAAATGATAAATCCCCAGCCAAATAATTTGAGGGAAGTAACTAAAGATTAAAATTTTTGAGTTTTTTCAGAATATTTTAGTGACCATCCAAAAATGTCACAGTAAACCAAGACTAAATTGGAAGAAATACAAACAAAAGGAAGAGGATGTTTACAGCAATAAACTAAAGCTAGTAACTCAGAAAATTGACAAAATTTCTGGAAAAACATAAGGATATTTATAGAAAATTGAAAGATAAAGTATTTTTCAAAGAGCATGAAAAAAAATAAACTGAAGTGAGTTGTATTGATCACACTTTTGCTTGATTAGGGGGTTCATCTTTTGACTGATAAATGAACTCTAGCTGATCGATGAAAGTTGGCAAGCTCTACCCTTTCATTTCAATTACATGACAAGAGAAAGCATTCAGAAATAGATATTATGACAGAAGATGTCAGATGAGTACTTCATTCATACAGTATGATGAACTATTTTCTATCGTATCAATAACTTTGGAAGGTTTTAACAGTTACAGGAGTTAGACATATTCAAATGAGGATTTTCAGAAAATTTGAAAACATGCATTTACATAGGTCAGGAAAAATCCCTTATTAACATTAGTTAATGTTGATTTTCAATAACTCATGGAACAGTCAATATTGAAAAAAGACAATTGGGATGATTAAACTATTTATGTCTGTCAGCTTATCATAAACCTTGAAGAAAAGTGGGACAAACTTATAATAATATGTTATTAATAAAGATTTAAAGGAAAGTAATGTACTTCATGCCAATAGGCGTAAGTTTATGAAAAACAGATTTGTCAAACCAGCTTTATACCTTCCTATTGCTGAAAATAAAATCAATTATCTATGGAAAAAAAGAACAAGTAGCAAACTGTGTATACAGGACCAAGGCAGAGGCCTCGTATTGGTTGTGGGAAGCTGTTATCCCAATGTTTACAGGATGCCTACCCAAACAGGAAATCCCCCTGTACTAGTCAGACCAAAGGAGCAACTCTTAAAATGCTATGTCTGTTTTGCCTCTATTTCCCTCAACCTTCCCAGATAAGGAAGGAGGTTGGGATTATCTTCAGTAGCTTTCTTGGAATGGTCAAATTTTCAAGGGAATAGGGAACACTGAGAAGAGTTTCTAATAGTATGAATGTGTGCACAATTTGTGGATGTAAAGGCAGTCAGAGTATCTGTATTCGGTTCTGTTGCCATCTCACATAGGAATTCTCTGTATATCCAAGAAGTTACTGATTAAGGAGGTCACTGGTAAACTGAAAAAATTTCATGGAGAAGCCATAAGAACAGCTGGCAGACTGGAAAGATGCTTGAGAATCTGAGAAGTCATTTGCTGATTGTGAAAGCTTAGCAAAGATTAAGGTGTGATTTGATAACCTCTTTAAGTGCCTACTGAGGAAACAGGAGTTTAATAGTGGAGAATAGATGTCCCATGGTTACAAATTAGTGTTACATAGTTCAGACAGAAATAAAAAGACATGAACACATTTCAGGCTTACTGAAGTACATAAAAAAGGAAGTTACTAGATTTTATTTATTTGTAGAAAACTGTAAAAGACAAAAAATATGAGGGTTTGATCTGAATCTTCTTCAATACAAAAGGAATCCCTATTCAGCCCTAGGCGAACCAAAAAGAAAGAAACCAAGTCAGACAAACAGATAGACAGATTAGATTTTACATTTCCACTGCATTTCTAATCTCCTTTTATGTGTAGAATTTTGATTTATCATGGACTCAGTAATATATGTGCAATGACTACACAATAAGTAATTTCAAAACTTGGGCTGCTCATCCCAAACAACATTCATTTGATCAAAGATTTTTTTGCTCAAGGATGGCTATAATGTTCCAGCTAAGACCTTATCACAATAATACAGAGATCAGAGAAAAATCTACTTCAAATGTCATAGGCGCAAATTTTCTGCATGGAAATTGCTCATTTTTTTTTTCTGTCTCTCTGCCTTCCCCCCCCCCCAACAACAACAAAAGGTTATTCAACCTTAATCTTTTTGTGATTCAGGTTATTTTGCAGGCATTTTTTTAGACAGTGGCCTAGCTTGTTTATTCCTGTCTGTATGTAATATCTTGCGCTAGAAAAAATAGCATGGTTTTTCCTGGCCCTGCCTAAAATATTACAGGATTTCTTTGAATTTCATGATAGTAATTACCATCTTCTTGCCTTGGTGACTCTTCATACTTAATGAGTACAGTTTCTGTTTGCTTCTCTGGGTCATTCTTACAAATATTTAATAGTTTTATACCCCGACCCTTTGGAGAGTGGGAGCTGCTCAGCTTTCCATCTACCTGTGTCATTTTCATCTAAACCATGCTTTTCCTTATTCTTTCCAGGAAAGGTGTACAAACTTGTGGTGAACCTTATTGGAATTGCAGTATAAGTTCCAATGTTCCTTCTCCATTTGTAGGAGGAAATGAAGTTTGTTAGACATGATTCATTCCTGAGACACAAATGTTCGTGGTTATTCATTCCTCTGCTTTACTTAATGTGTTCACAGTTTTCTTGTTTATTGGCTCCATATTTTTTTCAGCAGTGGGAGTTTGAAAGTTAGGCATCTCCTTTATGAAGCAATGCAGCATTTTGCTTTTCATTTTTTGTTCATATCCATCTATCATAACTTATCAGAGGCAACCTAAAGCTCAGCTTTTATTTATGAATCCTTTAGTGCTCTGGAAAGAAAAAAAAGCCGTCAGATGAAGGCAGTTTGAAAACACCTGATTAAGTCAAGTATCAATTTGTTCCTTGCTGAAGTCTTGATCCTTCACGCCTGATATTAGCTATGACAGCAAATGAGCTTTTTAGCAAGAGTGGAAAAAGTCATTAAGTGTTTAGAAATTTTCAGCATCATGCGTCAATCACTTTCAATCTCTGCAGAAATAAACTAACAGTGTCTCGTTTTTATCCTACCTCTGGAGTACTTACTCGTAACTGGTTTCCTGTTGCAATTAATTTCCTCCACAAGTTTCCTTTTCTGACCTTGTTTTTCTAACTCAAACTTTAATTGCAGTGCTATGCTTTTGCACCCATCCTCAGTAGTTTGACCTGGTGTCTCTTTTTTATACTGTTCACTTGGTGTTTACAATGACAACAAGATTACAGTCTCTCAGTTTTGTACCCTTGATATTCTTGTAAATTATTAATTTCTTTTACACCTTCTCATACAAGCCATTTGAAATTATCTTTCCTTCCAGTTCTCTGTTTCATTGAAGTCTGACTTTCTGAAAGCTATTGTTTTCATTCTGCCCTGATTTGTGCACTCTCTTTGGGTCATGAAGTTACAATGTCATGTTCACTCACACCCAAGCTATCTTTTAATCTGATGGCCTCAGAGTTCTTCTCTCTGGATTGAGATAATATGTGGAATTTCTCCTTTGTGAATGCCCTACAGTTTTGCTACTACTTGGAAGAACTTGCAGGGCAGTAAATGTCTACCTGCGTCCCTATTTCATAAGTTGTTTCTGTTATTAGACTTTTTTACTGACGATTACTCATTTAAGGATTTTAAAGGATCAGAATGACACCATCTACTCTGGTTTACAGTTGCAGCAAATATTTCTGCTTGCTAATTCCGTGTTTTGTGAGACTGACACTTAAACCTCTTCTATTTCAATTTCTCTTTGTTTCTATTTTAGTGCCAGATGTGAATCTCAAGTATGGCTGAGGATTTAATATTTTGAGATATTGAATCTCCCCTGTAACTCTCAAATCCTTTCAAAATAAACTTATTTTTACCCAATTCCTTTGGTTTGCCTGTGTTGCCATCTTGCCTCTGACTACTTGTTCAGCACAGTGAACCTGTGTGTGTGTATATGCATGTGGCCATGCCTACATTTAGCTGAATATGGAACTTAGAGGGTGATTTTGCATCCTAAGGAGACTAAATAATAACAGACAAAGGAGTGTTTGATTTCTAGAAGTATAAGTGTCAACTAAGCTGCCTATAATATGTGGATTTAAAAACCTCTGGGCACAACAGGAATACCTATGAGAACAGTTTAGTGACTGCAGCAACCTAAGAAATGCTTAAAATATTTCTTGCTATGGAAGTAATGAAAAAGTTCTCTTAGCAATGCATAGGCAGAGACAGTTTCACAAATCTTCATAGATTAATAATCTTAAAACTTGTTATACATTCAATTTTAAAAAGCATTTGTTTTTTCTTTTTCCTTACCATATATCTCTTTGATCATGCCTTTCCATTTCCTTAGAGTTTTTGGAATTGGAACTAGACGGTTTAATTTACTTTGGCTCATTTAAGCATCTTTTCCATGAAAGACAAATAAAAAGGAAACATATCAAGGATGTAGAGGACTGAGAAAATTGTAATGTTTTTCTATCCTGGAATTAGAGTACCTAGGAATTATAATTTCACTCTACATTAAGAACAAACTATAGTTTTTAACCCTTTGCGTCCTTAATATCATGATTCAAGTGAGGCCTTTAAACACCTGTTCTACTTCAAAATATACTCCCAATTGCTTTATTGGATCAGGTCTTAATTTGCTCAAAAACATAAATGGACCTTATGAAGGTCAACAAGCTTGTGCTCTGTGTCTTATTTTCAAGTTATTTAATTGAAATCACAGAGAACCAATTAATTCCAATGGAGCTGGTTTACAGATATTATATTTACATATTCAGTAATAAATTGAGGCAAAATTGAGGATTACTGACAGTCTAAAGGCTTTCTGCAATGCAAAGCTATGTGTGTGGAAGAGTTTCCTGTTAGAAAATTTTATACAGATTGAATTCTTCTCACCTAGCATTTGATTCATAAACACGTGCATCTTTCTTAAGCTACAAGCACATAGTCATGGAATGATTTTCAAACATAGATATAAAAATAAGTTAATGTAAATAATAATGTTTATAGACAGGAAATGCTACATACTGAATTCCTCAGGATTAATTTTTGGAAAACTTTAGCTGTATCTTGTTAAGATGAAGTTTGATTCTGATTTACAGGATCACTATGGAGTTCCTTATTAAACTGTCACTCAGAGAGTATGAGAGTGGAAAACCCATTACTGTTTTAATTAGGTCTGTGGTAGTTTTCAGGCTGGTGACAGCTGCCCACATGTGGCTCAGCATATATATTATCTGAGTGGCAACACTACGTCTGTTGTGGTAGAAGACTTTCCAGTCATTACAAAAGGGAAAAGCATGTTGCTTTGCCCCTTAGGGGGCAGTATTACAATCCAGGAGAAAGCTTCAAAGGATAGATTTATTTTCTTGCAAAATATGTGTAATGAAAAAACATGCTGCAGATTCATTGCATTTTTCTCTTTTTTGATTTATTTCTTACTCAGATATAGCTGCCTTGCACAAACACTCAGTTACATCCCTCTAGGTACAAATGTTACCACCAAAAAATTAGATGAATGAATACCAGAGGACTTTTAAGAGATCTTGGACTGCTCAGCAGAAATAAGCAAAGTCTGTCAGTCAGAAGACAGGCCAAAATTAGTGTGCAATCAAAACTTTTCCCATGCATATAAATTACTCCCTCTCCCAAAGTCATAAAGAACAGATGAATGAGACTTTAGTATCATAAAATTCTGTTGACTAAAACAAGAAACAGTAATTGGGACAGGAAAAATTTTTCTACTCTTCACTTTTTGGTCTGAGCTCATGATCTTGCTTTCAGTAAAAGGACGGAATCCAGAGCTATTTGTCTGGAAAAATAAAGTCATGATCAGCTAGTAAATGAGGTAATTCAGCCAGAACATTTGCAAGATGGAAAAAAATGTTAGCTGTGTTTGCCTGAGAGCTTTGTGATCACTGAAGAGGATGTATGGCTGAGCTACTAAATTCCAAGCTAGAGTATGAGAGAGAAAACAGAAAGTTACATCAAGATTGCCTGTTCAGTGTTCATGGTCCATCCTTCACATGATGGAAGAATATAGCAGTAGGTTATTTTTTTTCCTCCCTGAATTAAAGACTCTCTGCTCATAAATCTCACATGCCATCTTGCTTCCATCATGACCTCCTCTGGAGATCTCTACTGGTCAAAGGTTTAAAAAAGTGATAGTAATCCATGTTAGAACAAGGAACTTGGAAATATGTTGGCCTTTTGCCAACAAAAGGCAGTTTACATTACTAGCTTTCCTTGAATTACCTTTTTGGTGATATGGGTAAGACCTTTCAGACAGATAGTGGATGAAGAATCACATTTTGTATGTCTCCACTAAAGAAGGGATGCCAAGAAACAGTGGATTTTCAAAGGAAGGCACAAGAAATCAGGAGCAGCTATGAACATTTCAGGCTTTTTGCTGATTTTATCAAATTTATTGTAATGTCTGATATAAAAGAGAGTTGACACACTGGATCATGATCAGTTTCTTTGACTGTGTTCTCAGAAGCAATATCTGTCCCCCCAAAACAAGTTTGGATTTTTTGATCACCTTCATATCTCAAAACTTGCTTGTTATCAGAAGTAGCAACATGTGATTTTATGTGGGGGTGAAAACTAGTAGGGGTATAGTACATGAGCTTAATTTGACAATTATGGTTTTATGCTAGGGCTACTCAGCTAATTTTTTATATCCAGTGGAGAAATAAAGTGGTATATTGTTTCTGATTTTGATATAGAGAAGAATCTATGCTTCAGAAGTCAGTCAAATTCTCCTATTGTATATACCTGACCAAAAAAAACCCAAAAATTTCATTGTCAAATAAAGATTGCTACATCCACATGTACTGAACTTCACACTGAACTTCAGTATGAAGACTGTTGAATGGGTGCATGAAGGTAATGTGATTTAAATTATGAAAGGTTTCTAAAATATCATAATCTCTTCACAGCGGAATTCAGCCCAGCACCTCTAACGAAACTGGCAACATGCATCAGCTGAACTTATCATGAATCACAATGTATGAAACAGCACTAAAGTTACTAGTTTCTCTCATGCTTATAATTATCCTTATTCCAATAATGACTCTGTATAACATTCGGACTACTTCATTTTTGACAACAAGAATTTGATAAAGGAGACGGAGAAGTAAATAACATTATTGCATATCCTAAAAAGAAAACAAAAAAGCCTTTTTTTTAATAACTTGGATTTGCCTTCCTACGTTAACTGATCTCTTGCAACCAGAAATTTGGATGCTACAGTATAACACAGGAACACAAAACACCAATCTCTCATGCCAATATGTTTATTTCCATTTGAGAGGCTAGAGGAGTATTAGATTTGTAGCAGCAATGCTATAAGGAAACACTTGGTCTCCTAGCTGCCATAATTATTATCAGCTACAACTTACCAGGTTTCCTCTTATTAATGTTATCACTTGGCACACATTTATAATGCAGGTTTAGCCAGTTATTTAGCTGTCTGTGAAGTGGCTTAACTCTGTAAGGCTTGGTATTAAAAAAAAAATCTTATTAATTTTGAGAGATATGAGTACATGGCATCATCTGCAATTTAGTTAAATAAAAAGGAAGTCAGTTGGGAAATTTCTACAGCTGGACTAATTGCATGTAATAGCCTAGGAAAATATGGATATTATAGATGAAACTAAATCCTTCAAGAAAGCCTCCTTACGCTAGATATTTTTTGGATCTCCTTCCCCTCCTTTCCTTGCGATAAACTACAAAAAATTTGAACCTCTCACTAAATTATCTTCCTTTAATTATTCAAATTATACAGTCCAGAGTATTGAAACCAAATTCAAACTCTTTTTGTTTTACATGTAAGAATTAAAGGAACCAAAGGGCTGGAATCTAAACTCTGCTCATTTATGCCCAGGGATCCCACCAGCAACTTCAGACTTTGTATCAACCATTGATGCACACAAACATTGCCAAAAAACTATATTCCTATGCTAGCATAGTGTCCTAAAGATATCAATCTACTCCAATCTACGTTGCTGGGGGTGCAGTTTTCTGAGCAGTACACTAGAAAGAGCAGAATGTTCAGAAATCCGGCACCTACACTGGTCTGAAGTTGAAAACAAGGTTAGTTATGCTGCTGTACTCCCTCCCTGAGAAGTCAGAATATTATTTTCATCATGTCTGATGGGTACTAAATCAGATTTAAAAAACCCAACAAACAGAACCTTATTTTATTAAAAAAGAATCAAATATGCTCTTTCTTTTTAAATAAAAATATGCTCCACAATAGAAAACTTATGAATACAGAAAGAAATCATAGAACCTTGTTGATGATTGATGCAAAACGAAAATTTATAAGACATAATTATTTTGTCGAGGGATAAAATAATTCCCATTTTCCACATCTTTTCTTGGTTGAATGGGAGTGTTCATAAACTAAATGTTCATTGTTAGACTTATAAGTATATGAATAAATACATATATGTACATATATATATATATATATATACAAAAGTACAAAAAAAATTCCCTCCAAGCAATGTATGGTATTCAAGGATACTGACAGTTACTGTTAAAGGGAACAGGACAATCTGTTTGTGTCCATGGTGGATTTGATGAGCAGAAGGGAATTTAACAGTGTGAAGGAATATTCAAATTAATCTTTATTAGAAGTGTTTGCAATGTGAATTAATATCCAAGAGGGAACGAACAAGAATAGATTATGTGGGAAGTGATAAGAGTCGTCATTTTTTGACATCTTTACAAGCAAGATGGAAAATACCAGGAAAAATACAGTTAATCTTATATTAGAGGAAGAAAGCTGATCAGATGATCTCTTGAGAGCCCCTAGACACCCGAAGCAGAGTTGTGTACATCTTTCTGGAGGGTAAAGACTGGAAATTCAATTTAAGTGTTTAAGAGTGCATCCACATGTTTTAGTTTGGCTCAGGAAGATGCCTTCCATGTGAATTTTGCAATTGTTCCCTCACTGCACCTTGGTTTGCATAACAGAGGGGTCTCGGGAGGCATGAGCTCTGTTCCCTTTAGTGGAGGATACACTCTGGGATCGCGCTTAATAAGTTTTAGTTGCTAGTAGTCAATCAGCTCATGGGATCATACTAAATTTGTCTGGAGGAAAGTGACTGCAGTGCAGACAAAGGTCCTTGTACCATCTGTGTTACTTTAGAGAGCCTCTCCTGTCAGAGCATTCTTCATGCTAGTATAGTAAGGCTTTTACTGGTTATGACAGTAAGCTGTTGATGCAGCCAGCATCTGTTGTACTTCTGAGTCCTATACCAGAGATACAAGGAAAATCATGCAGAGGAAAATAAAAGGAGAGGCAGAACTTAAGATAAGTCCTTTTTATTTCCCTTTAAAAGCACAAATAATTTTATTAGACCATATTTATACCATATTAGATCATCTCTATACGGAAGAAAACACACTCATAGCACTGAGCTTCAGTCATTTGAAAGCAAGTCAACAGACACCAGGAACCTCCTTGGCCATCACCATTCTCCATTTTTCCTCAACATACTTTCCAAAATAGACATGTCTAATCTAGATTGCAAATGAAATAAAAAGCTTTTAGCTAGAAGATTATACCTTCCATGGTTTTTCACAAATCATATCTGTCCTAATCTTTACCTGAGGAAGAGACTATCTTTTGAAAATAGTAAGTCACTGACAGAACATAAATTAGTAGATCACCTCGCAATATGATGGTGTCCCTGCTCTTGTGGTCCTCTGCGCTTTTGACTGCTGCCCATCTGCCAACACATAGGTGCAATAGATTGGGAAAAAACTGTGAAGACCTGGAGAACAGGCCTAGGACTGACTTCTGATTTCTCTTATATCAGAAGCTCTTTCTGTTAGACCTCAAACTCATTTCCAAATGCTTGAAAGGGACTTGTCTCTCCTGATGGTTCCTCAGAGTGTTTCCTATTGCACCGAAACCCACAGAGGAGCACGATCACAGATAACTCACAGCTAGAAGAAATTGTTAGTAATAGTGAAAAGGATTGGGAACAGGCACCAGCATTAAAAATGGAACGTTAAAAGGACAGAAATGGCTCGACTCTCAGAACTTTTTCCTGATGTTTGCGAACTACAGAGAGCTACTGGAGGTACTGAATGAGAGCAACATGCTAAATGTCAGTAAGCATCTTTGAGGTACAAACACACACACATGTACATGTAGTAATTTAGCAAGAAGCTCTGATAATAATTTGTCAGAAAAATTGACCAAAGAATGCAATGTTGAATTGTCTAAAATGCAAAAAGCAGCTTCTCTGCTCAATTGCATAAAGATGAGACAAGGTTCACAATTTGCAGTCTGCAGACTTTTTATCATCCAGCTACAAACTGTTACATATCCTCCCCCAGATCCTCTCGTTTGGGAGGGACTTCAAAGATGCCAAGGTAGCCAAAAGAAGAGGATGGTGGATTATTGTTGAAGATGCATAAATTTAGGGAAACCTCAAGTCTTAACAATCTGCCAATAATTGTCTTTCTCTCTTACAAAGCCATTTTTCTTTTTCCTGACAGGGTGTTACTTCTATTATCTTTGATTACAGAAAAGCACAATCACCTATTCAAAAAATGAAGGACTGGCTTCTCTTTTAAACACAGACTGAGCGCTGGTAGGCTGCAGTATTTCACTAAAGACTGAAGCTAGACTGAAGATAGGAGACCCAGCAAGGAAGAAGATAAAAACAGCAGCACATTCCTGTGTGAAATGTTATATTCAGGTTATCTCAGAATCAGACACCACTTCCATCCCTGCGTGTGTGTGAACTGGCGCCTGCAGGCACCACAAGGTATCATTTCCTCCTGCTACAAGTCACCACGGCAGGATTTTGAAATTGCACCTGAGTTTAACTCTCTCACAGATACATGGTCCAATCTCACGCTTACCAACACCTGTACGGCTGAATTGCCACAAATGCCAAGGAAATGGTAACTCCCTGTGGAGCTGGCCCTGCCCAGGGTGCCACCTGTATCCCAACAGGCTGTTGAGGTCCATATATCCAAAGTTTAAGGTTCAGCACCCAGCCAACTTTCTTCCACAGAAAATGTCAGATTTTGGGATTGAGGTTTTTTTGGTGAGGAACAGATTTCTAGCTCTAACCATTAGATAATAAACCCCCCTATTTACAAACAACAAAAAAACTTTTATTAAGGCCAAAGTCAGTGATCTTGACTGGATTGTAGATGGTGTCATTTATTTAATCATCAGTGAAATTCTTTCCCACAGAAAGAATGAATGATGCCTGAATCAGGGGCTTATCTTAAAAATACAGAGCCTTGTTCTTTATGTGGTCTCTATCCAAAATAATCTTTGGAACTAAATTATTTTCCTCTCATGTTTCACACTAGTATCAATTGAAATGAAAACTAACTTTGACAAGTACAGTTTTACTCATTTACTTAGGGAAATGTCAGCACAGTATTTAAAGCAGGTATGGCAAAAGAATGATCCCTTAATGCCTGCTTAGGCATTTCCAGGCATCACATCTGAAATTTTTAGGGAGAAAACACAAGAAAAATGAAGGTCGTGCAGTTGGCATATAAATATTCCTTTGGATATTGTCCATGACAGTTGGCTGTCATACAAGAACAGGTGAATTCCCCACAACCATTTCAGTGTTTGAGGAAGTTGACAATTGCTGCAATAACTAGTGAACACATAGTTCAGGTTAGAAATGTGTACCAGGAGACAAGGTTACGGATGTTTTCCAGAAGGCAGAAAACAAAAGGCCAGTTATTTAACTGATCCAGGTGGTAGAGGGCAGGAGTGCCAGGCTGTTCTGAATGTGTGTATGTGAATTATCCCATATAGCTCCTCAAGGGAGCACTTTTTGTACACACAAAAGCTCAAATCAGCTCACTAGCAGCAATCATTTTTTCTCCTTCTGAGACGAATTATCTACTAGCATAATGACATAGTCTCCAAAACCAGCAACCTCTACCACTTCGTATAAACCATGAGGTTCTTCATGCAAACGTACTTTGTAGCACCTTGTGAGGACAGACTGTGTGAGAGTATTTTTTTGTCAAGGTAATTACTGCATGTCACTCATGAGGTCACTGGAGATTGCTGTACAACAGGACTTTGTTCTCTGCTTTTCTGGGTAATTATGACAACAGAGCTACTTATCCAGTAACACAGTTGCAGTCTTCCCTTTAGAAAATCATAACAAGGGACAATTTTATTTTTAAATACATCAGATAGTCTTACAAAAAAACAAACGTGGTATGTATTGCGCTGTACTGTTACAACATTACATTCTCCAAAGCAAATTCTCTTTGATTTCCAAACAAAAGGGAAATGAACTGACAATAAAAGCAATCTAAATAATCAAAAAATCAGAAATTATTTACTTAAAAACATTTTTCTTTTTTCTCTTTATTTTCTTCATGTGAAACCTATGAAGTTCACTAAGGTTACATTTTTAAGCTTTTCTCTGCTACAACAGGGAAATTTTCCTCTTAGTTGAAAGTTAAGACTGGCACAGGCTGTGGCTGAGAGGAAAGCATTAGATATCACAGGAGTCATGGTAATATCATAGTGAGCTCACCTCATAGCTCCTGATTGTGAATCCCGAGTTGGTCGCAGAAACAGCTGGCATTGTGGAGGTGACTGAGCAACTGAGATGCCAGATTCAAGGTTGCTATCATGAAACAGAGACCAAAGACAACATACTTCTACCCTCACAGAAATAGTAGAGCACATGCTCAGGCACAAAGGTGCTTCATTATGTCTGTAGCCCTTGTAAGGCAAAGAACCTGTGGTGAGACTGCACTGTCCTGTTCCTTCTGCCCCTTCCTCTACCATCTTTCTGTGCTCTTCCCACCCTTTCCTGAGCACCATACACAGTTCAAGTCTTTTGGGACCCACTTTTTTTTCCCCCAGAAATCACTCCAACAAACTTTCTTTTAAGTCTTATTTGTTGAGAAAAAGTGTATATATTGATTATTTTGCCATGAGTTGTGTTTTGTGTGTCTCTTCTCTTTCCATCCTTGCCCCCTTCCAGCCCACAAACCCAGGTATTGTGTAAAGCTGTGAGGGATCAGCCAGTGCTAGAAATGGAATGTCAGCTTCATTGAGACAGCAGTGAAAAACAATATGAAAAGGTTACAACTGTGATAAAGGATCCCGGCATCTTTCTATTGAGAAAATACAAGGCTTCTGATGACTTTGTGGAGCTAATCAGAAACAGAATGATTTGGATCCAAGTTTCCCCTTTCCTTGCATAAGCCCTTTTCATAAACAAATGTAAGCAAGCAAATATACCCCTTAGCCTGGATTAAGTACTATCTGTACATTATGGTATCCTAAATCATGAAGTGACCATGTTTGGAAAGGATAGTTTTTAAGCATTATCAACCTGATATTCATGCATCTGAATTTGGTTTTGTTACATAAGCATGAATCCAGAGCAGCTCTATTGACTTATCTTCATTCTTATTAGGGTTACTGTGAATAAAATCAAGACAAGACTCCCATCTTTATCATCTGATTTCTAAGTGGAAATATATGCCCTTAAAAATGTGAGAGGACTATTCATTTTCATTTTAATGGAATTTCTTACACGTTGCTAATATGCTACTTGGGAATTACTTCAAAATGCAAAAGGAGAAGTGTTTCCTAATTCTGGGAACAGGAAAAGGGAAATTATGTTTTGAGATTTATTCTACCAAAATGCACAGAAAGATTCTGTTGTGAGTGGATTTGATTAATTAATGCATTGAAGTAATTATTAATAACATTAATTAAGAAAGTGAGATTATTGAGAGGATGCATTTCAGTGGACAGGTTAATACTAACTCTGAAAAACATTTCATGACTTGAGTGTGTCAACTGGGTGCATGGAAGAGGGATTGGTGGAACGCTTCTCAGAGGTGGAAGCAAATTTGAACTATTCTGTCTCAATGAAAAAGGTACAATCAGGTAGCTCTTGCTTGTAAGGTGTCCTCTTTTTTTCTTCTTTTCATCTCAATCTCCTGTTGTAGGAGCTGCTTCTGAGACTCTGCTTGGAAAAGGGGTTTCGTACAGCTTTGTGCTGCAGGGTTAAGTGAACAAGATAGATTACTTGCAGTCTCTTTTGGGGACATCTGCTGCTTCCAAGTGCTCAGTCTGGCTATGAAAATGCCACTTTTGCCCACACCTACAGTGCCAAGAGTTAGACCTTCCAACTAGATACAAATCATTGACTTAGACTCAAGAGCAGGAAGAGTCAAAGTCCCTGTGCTACTCCACTCTAGAATAACCTGCTGCTGCATTAGCTATCTGGAACAGCTGACCTTCCCAGACATTTAGTGCAAGTGTCTAAAATTAAATTTGCTATATCACTGCATTTTTGTGCAAACACACTGTTATTCAAATTTCTCTCCTCCAGGAATTGTCTTGCTTACAAGAGTTAGTTCTGCAGAAAGATGGCCATTTGTAGTAGTTATTTCTGCATATTTTGATCTTATTTAGGCTGCAATTTAAATTTTAAATCAAATTTTATTCATTACCAGAAGAATCTGGTAAACTGATAGAAAATTTCATGTAAGATCTAAAGATATAACTGAAGCAGCAACTTTTGCAAGTTTCTTCAAGTGAGCTACAGAAATAATAGGTATTCTTATTTATTGAGGATGAAAACTCATGTCCAGTCTTGCTTATTTGTAAGAATGTGTTAGTAGAAGAAGTATAGAGATGCTGAGGAAGCCTGAATGCTCAATTTTTTTCTCCAATGATATCTTTTATTCAATTGGATTCATTTTCCAGTCAGGTCCAATTAAGCAAAGGCTAAAAAATACAACATATTTCATCTTTCTTGTTGCTGAAGTCACCTCTTTCAATCCCTAATATACTGACTATCTGAGTCCTAGTATAAGTATTAGAAAAGAGCTTGTATCTTTAGCCTGGAATTCAAATCTCCACTCATATTTGACTCTGTCATATTCTTTTTTTCCTTAAGGCCTAAAATCTTAAAACTGCTAAACTTCATTCAGATACAAAAAAATACTACATATTTTTTAACCTTGTAAAATCAAATGTGGGATATTTGAGTGAGCATAGATTTAAAAGTTAAAATGAAACTTGTGTAGCTAAATCTGGCCTACATCACCGTTTGTACTGATTATCAGGCATAATGTAAAGGGAAACAGGAAAAAAAAATAAAATCTGTTACTTGTGAAGGCTGTAGTACCAGGTATGAAAACTGAAAACAGGATAGAATATTTCATATCTCATTTCAAGTACTTTTATGTCTAAACATTCCACTGTTGGTGACCTTGTGTTACACCTAGGATATAACTAAAATCAAAATTAAATGAAAATGATGCTGATTTGAAATTTCCATGTGAATAAGCTACAACAAACATACGTGAAAAACCTCATTCCTCCTACAGAAAAGTCAAAGCTTCTTGCTCTGATTTAAATACAAGTTGTCTCTGTTAAGGGAAAAAAAGGTTCTTTACCAAAATAACAGAGACTTCTATGATCTCTCAATAGAATAAGGTCCTACCTTGTGATTGGACATATTTTGAGTTTAAAATACCATTGTTAACCAATCATAATCTTTATATTTTGGAAAGAAATAGTCACACTACATGAAATATTATAGCATTTTATGTTTTGCAACATAAAAAATTACATGTCAAGGTTTTCCTTATACCTACAAAAACACCTGGCGATGCATTTCCTGTCTGCCTTTCAAAGAGTCCTTGCTATCACATGAAGATTCATGAAGTCTTCATCTATTTTCCATTGAGAACTCAGTGATGTATGAGGATTAGGTAGATTTTCCTTTTGTTTTGAAGGAGTTATCCCAGTCGTTTTATATTCTCTGGGAATTGACACTCACTGGAAAACATGACCATTAATTTCTTCAGGACACCGTCCTAACCATAAAAATAATGAAGAAATTTATTTCTGAAGCTTTAAGAGGCCCTTAAAATTTCTATAACAAATTCCTCTCTGTAGAGTCTAAACATCACCTTATCTTTACTACCTGTAATAATAATTAAGAAAAATAAATAAATAAAAAAACTAAGCAGAGCTCTAAAAAAACTGTTTGTAGACATGCTTTTCTGATAATTGCACATAGAACATTTCTACCATAGGAGTATTTTGGATAATGAGGGCTGCAAAGACCAGTAAGCAGCACCAGTCTCCCTTCCAAAATAAAGCATTTATAACTTGAGCTGTCAGAGCTGAATGAATTTAACATGTGGTGCTTATAACAGTGCATTAGCTGTTATGTGCTTGACATGTGGCAACAGCTTAAAACCATTTGAAAGAGGCTAAAGCAGGCTTCTGCACAGCAAGGGATCATATTGTTGGAGTAAACATTACTGCACCTGTGAGGATAGCCTACAGATGCTGCCTTTGAGATGCTGGTTTGCAGCTTACTGTAAGAAACCTGCTTTTGTGGTGTGAGCCTGCATTTTGTAAAGGTTGCCTGCTCATCTGCAATGCAGGTGAGGGAAAACCAGCCCCTGCTTCCCCACCCCCCCTTAGTCTGAAAACAGGTGCCTTTAAAAGGATAAAGGAGTTATGTTCACCCTTACACGAGATGTCACCAAGATGTCACATCAGAACATCATTATGATATAAAATATGTTAGTATAGAGGAAAATCAGAAGGTATTTGGAGCTTCATTTTCCTGGAGTAAGACATCAGGCATCAAGACTCTTTGAAAACAGCAAACCAGTGCACTTACCACGGACGAGAGTCAGGCTGTATCTTCTAAGTAGTTGGAGGTTTGAAACAAGAATTACTTGGAAAAATCCAGTAGTGCACACAGAACAAAAGGCCCAGAAGACTATTTTTATGACTTCTTTTTGATGCCTTAAATTCCATGAATACTCCTCTAGTATTTATGCAAAAGTAACAGCCATAAAATTACTGCTAAGATCATCTTTCCTCTCCTACAGTTGCTACTGCCCAAAATTTTTCTCCAGTTGTATTTTTAAATGCTTAAGGAAAACTTGCATGCTGTTATCAACAGATTTAGGCTGGTCCAGATCAAGGACAGGAATTAATTCCACGACCTCGGCTCTCTCCCAGTCAATATGCTGCTGTTTTCCCCCTATGTTGTACAAGCTCTGCACCCACTCACTCACATCCGAGCTGGGGAAAATAACACAAAGGGGTAGCAATTCTCTCATGATCTTCTGATTTCTTCACAGAGATAATAAAGCACAACAGCAGCACAGATATCCACACTCTGTACTATTTTAAAGGAAGTTTTATCCTATAATTGCTGTACAATATCTATGTAGAAAATATGGTCTAATCCAATCTTAGCTAGGAAAATAAGTTCATCTCCACTTAACTCTCACGTTGACAGATATACTACAAAGAGATGCTGTTCTTCATCAGGGCTCAATAACATAATTTTATGGGAAACATTCATGTAGGTTTATTGACATGGTGTCTAAATAGCTAACAGTTATGTAAAACATACATCTAAGAAGCATTTCAGTAAGAAAGACCCTTTTCTCAGTGCTACAAATAGTAACAAGCAAGGAGTTACATCTTTCTTTTAAAAGTAGAAGAGTATGTATCCATTCCACTTCTTTAACTGAATTCAATAATTAACTGAAGGTCTCCAACAAGATATGGAAGACAAATTTAGAAAATTATATTCAGGCCTAGACACTTCTCAGGAGTTACTAACATAGTGCCAGACTGTTGGCCATTTAAAGAATTAGACCATTTCTCCAACCTCAGCATTGCTGTTTTCACCTTTGAAGGGCACACTTTTAGATTTATTACCTGGAGAAGTGAGAGAGATTGCACAGATCCTTAGCAGCTCCATGAAGTGGGGAAGAATGGGATTTTCACCCCTCTTTGAATGGTTTCTATGTATCTCTATCTTCTGGCAGTTTAAGGTAAAAAAAATTTGAGAGCATCCTATACATTCCCTGTGGGGCATGATCATTAGGCTGCAGTGTTACTCTCTCCCTAGTTTTCTCCTTCTGACTCAGTGACTCCTTAAATACTGTAGGTAATTTGAAACTTTTGAACAAAAAGGAATGAAAGTTCCCTATTCTCCACCTCAGCATGTGTCCAGCTAGGGAAGTCTGAAGCATTTGTACAGGACTTTCTTGAGAAGGGTTTTAGTCTCTTACGTTGTTTCTTGCATAATCTTACAATAGAATCTTACTTTATTAAAAACTGAGTCATAGGCTTCACTTTCCAATGGACACTGCTTGAAAAATATTTTTGTGGGAGGCACTTTGCACAGGGAAAATAATTTTAGATTGTACAGAGCTTCATGCCAATACAGGTGTTCGACCCAGCTGAACTTCTGGTGACAGCTGGGCACAAGTGGTGCTATAAGAGCTCAGGGAAATAAATACTTTCAGTGTTAGATGTCACCTGGGATGAGGTTTTAAACCTTCTCTATATGGGATTCAAGTGCTTAAATTCAAATACTTAGCCTAAAAAGAGATTTGCACAGAAAGTCTCCAAGGAAAGGCTGAGTAAAGTAACTAATCCAAGTCTTGGGGTTAACAACTGCAACAGTGATTAATATAGCAAGAAACAGTAATTCCTTTCAGTGCAGGAGCAGAGAAAAATGGCATTTGGGAAGAAAGAAGCCAAACCAGGTGTCCATCATGGTTCCTTCTGATTTTACAGACCTATGAAAGAGAAAGCTTCAGTAGCTTTATCTTCCTGACACATGAGCAGCTCTCAGTGCTGCCATCATCCTTCACTATTTCCTCTGTTCCTTTTGTTTGCTAACCCAAATCATCACACTTCACCTTCAAAGAGCAGGCAAACCCCTGAAGGCTGAGTCTGTCTCTTACTCTGTTTGCACAAGGCACAGCATGATTCTGACAGGAGCTGCAGGAGTACACAAGCTTAGCTTAATTCATCCAATGCTCCTAAAAGGAAGGAGTAATTTAAGGGAGCAAACTGACTCCAGTGATCCTGGGGAAATGCAGACCGCGGATTTTTTTTACTGGATTTTTGGGGGGGGGGGAGGGGATGGGGGGAATGTTTTTTTGTTTGTTTGTTTACCCCAGAAGAATTGCTGGGTCAGTGCTATGCTATATCAATACTGTTGTACCCTGCCACAGCAGCACCATAACCAGGACACTTGGTTTTCTTCCAGGATCTTCAGACATTGAATTCTGAGGTTTGATTTTTATTGTATTTTCAGATCTAGATTGTGTTATTTTAACAGACATTATCTCTTTCTTCTTCTTTGAGGCTCTCTGAGCATGTTCTAAGGGTACAAAACTTTTTTCCATAGCATCTAGGGAGCCAGCATCCACTGGTCCCAAACTCCACCTCCTTTACCTCAGGTTGCTGTCACAGTTAAATATGCTGTTTTGCAGAATGCTTGAAAGGGTGCAAGTCCTCACTCAGGAAGACATTGTTCTCAGAGTACCCCATGATCTACTTCTATAGTGTAGCTTAGTAAGCTGGGTCTCCTCTTTCCCTTAAAACACAAAGCCATTGCAAATCACAGGAAGCTGATATATTGACTTCTGAAAGTAAAGCTTATTTCTACCTTATTAAGTAACTGCTTAAACAGCCTCTCCTCAGCTTCAGCAGCTAAAAATGATTGAAGGAGCAACAATTTTCTCTTTCTCAAAACTTTCCAAATCTGCATGAAAGCTATTTGAAAAAAATCACTATCTTGCTGCCTTAGGGGATTTCAGACTAGTTATTAAACTAGGTAGCTTTGCTGTTGAAATGATAGTCTCTCTTGTTATAACTCTGACTACTGGGTAGTGTACTACCTACGTGACTAGCTTCAGTGAAAGGCCAGTTCAGATGTAGCAATCTCTTCTTCACAAGTTATTAGAATTTGAAGTTTCCTGGGAGCTCTCAAAATCCCACATCTGCCATTGTCCCCTTACTCTAACTAATGCAGTTCATCAGAGAAACTCAGTTGATTTGCTTTCCAACCTCTGGGTTTTTGGAAACTCATGAATAAATGAAGCAATATAGGCTACCTTTATTCTCTGAAAAATTCAGTCAGCTTGAAAGTAATCTACTGTCATTATAGATAATTTTCTTAGTTTATTATTTCATCATTTTTAAAGTCCTTGTATTATTGGAAGCCAGGATTTTGCATACATGCCCATAGGTCATCTTCCCCTAAATGAATGGAAGGCAAACTAGATGGCTCATTTCTTTTGCATCCTTTAAGACACCCCATAAATACAAAGACAGATTATAACAATTTACCTGGACGGCTGGTGAATCTTGTATGAATTTGTCCAGAAACTAGCAGACTGATACAACCATGGCAGTCAACAGTCAGCTTGTGTTCTAAGGCTGTTTGCCAGCACTATAAGACAATAGCCATTATCATATATCACTTTAAAAATGTATGTAGTTTCTGTTTTTTGTTTGTGGGATTTTTCTTCATTCTAGAAGGAGCTTTACTGAGCAGCAGTTTTCCTGTAACTGTAGAAGATAATAAATGAACTCAACTCTAAAAAAAAAAATACAGTAAGAAGAATGAAGCTGTGATGCTTTGTGACTGCTATACAATTTCTTATGAGTACAAAAAAGGTGTATAAACTATATCACAGTTCTGCAGCATAAACAGCTACTTCCTCTTAAGATGAATTTTGTGAGTATTGAAGACTATTTCCCATATATACACAATCCAAGTATCTGTGAGTAAAGAAACCCAAACATACAACAACAAAGTACTGAGTTTTTGCCAGAACTAGTGGGCTTGACATAAAATACATGAAGGATTAACTTTGGTTAATGAAACAGGGTGCAAACTGTGCTCACTTGAACAGTTAGGATCTACTTCCCTGAGAACATGCTCCCAGCTTTACTCTGAGATGCCCCCGATCAAACCAGGCTTCCTGAATCTTAGGAGAAACTGTATGCTGCTCAGCAAAGATAAGTTTCAGATAATTCTAGTGGTTTACCCTGTTGTAAATCCTCAAAAAAATCCTGCTGATGAAAAAAGTAAAAGTATTTTTACAAGAGCTGTTGATTACGCTCATATACTACTAACTCAAGTATTGCTTTTCAATTAGATCATGGTGTGCTCAGCCCCACAAGTCAGCATGAAGGCTAGAAAAGTCATCTGGTCCTGAATTAGTCTATTAGCATAAGTGTTTGTGATTTTGTATGTCAAGCTGATCTAAACAAAAATTGATACAACATGCTTATTAAAAAAAAAAAAAAAGGCAATCTTTCAGCTCACTTAAACTGCCACCTGAAGTTTTCTCTCGTACTTTTTTTCTCCTTAACATTTCCTCCAAGCTATTGCAAAAACCTCGGCTTCACTTTGTTCCTGTATGCTTAGACAGAAGACTGTCCAAAATAGTTTTTTCTTGTATGAACAGCAACAAAAAGGTACTGTAAGAAAAAGTTGAAGTTGTTAAGCAGGTTCTTACTTTTACAGACATTTACACTCATTTATGCACTGTGGGTTGCTAATGGCAATTATTTTGTTATCATTTACATAGCAATAACTACCACTTGACCAACAAAGCTTCCTCATGAAATCCAACACAAATAAGAATTCCCAGATTTTTTTGATTTTGTCAAAAAAAACACACAGAAAAAGAAAAACTAGTCTAGCAATAGATGAGAAACAGCCTCAGGCCTAAATGGATAAATACCATGACTTTTATTTCTTGTCTCTTGAGCCAGGAGGAAAGGAGGGAATATACCTCCTATATATGGAACTATAACCATATGAACAGATCTTAATTGTATTTGACCCAAAATGTTTTCCAGTTTTGAAGATATCTAAAGATACCCATGGAAAAAGGATGGGAATAAAACCTTAAAATAGGCCCAGTTTTGGATACCTGATGTATGAAAGTCTTTCATTTGCATGAATACTGTCTCCATACTCTTTTCCATACTTTGCATGCACTAGCTCTTTTCTACTAGACTCTTGAGGGGTGACTTTGACAAATCTCAGGTTATAAAACTTGAGATACCTTAAAATATTGAAGCATTTAGTGATCTGTCTCTATTTTCTCTGTAAGTTTTAAATGCTTTGAAAATGAGTGTTTTAGGAATCAAGTAATTCTGGATACACCTACACTAGCATTGCCAGCAAACATTACTTGGGCAGTGAAAATCAATAGTCTCTGTTGCCAAACCGTCCATATCCTGGTGTGGACCCAAGTTAACTAGAAGTGCCCCTTGTGAGTCCCTGGAGCAATCTAGCTGTCAGTCTGGGTCAAGGACAGAGGCTGAAGGGGACTGCCCTGTTCAGGGGGAAAAGAGCATTTTGTGGGAGAGATATGGGCTGTCTTGTCTACAACTCGTGTCCTGGACACATTAATGTTTGATACAGTTACACTGTAACCCTCCTATAAACCAGAAAAGAAGGTGGCGATATCTTACTTTGAGTTTCATTTCTCTCTCAGGTAACTCTGGTAGACTTTTAGGAGCATTTCCACTCTGCAGCATCGCAAACTCACACATAATAAATATAAATGGATAAATAAATAAATTCAGTAGGCTAAAAAAGCCTGGGACAGGCCCCTGGTTATATGTTATGATTAGCCACATATTTTGTCAGCTAATTTACTGTTTCTCCCTCTACAATTAGTCTCTGATAAAAATCATCCTCTTCCAGAGCAATATTTTTCTGTTCTGTTATAGTTTACTACGTAGTTCTCACTAGCAAATTGCAGTGTCAACTTTATTGGCACAATTTAATTTTATTTACCAGGAAACAAAATACTTCAACCAGAATAACTGGTTTTTCAAAGTTACAATGAAGTGGGCTTTCAGAGAACAAAGTAAATATTTAATTAGCAACAAGTTATGTAAAGCAACTACCCCTATAGGAAGTGCACTTTCCCCTTCTCTATGTAAGAGATTCATTGTTTCCGAAGAATAATTTAGTCAGAATAATGACTGTAGGGTACACTTACATAAAAGGAAAGGCTATCATGCATCAGTAGTGATCATAAGTAATTTTAGCCATCATTGCTTTACTTTTTGACAAATTTTCAGAGTATTCAAAGGATATTAAAGAGGTCTCATTTGAATACCACATAAAGCTGTCTGCATTTTAAGTGTTTATTGCATTGAAATCTCAGAAATATGTGTGTATTTATGTAAATTGACATTTTTAATGCTTGATGTATTCAGAAGGTGAAAGCATCTTATTGCTCTAAATTACTCTCTGGATTTGTAGAAAAGGCAAATACCTTTACAAGCATATGAAATGAAAATAAGAGACCTGTCACAGATTCTTGTTTTGCCTGGATAGTTTTTCTGCTGCCCACTGTAACCGTCATGTCTTCCTAGAAGTCACTGCCCTACCCTGGTATTGCCACAGTGCTCTCTGACAGTCACAAAAATTGCCACAGCCTTGTCTCCCTTTGTGATTTCTTCCATGGGCAATGATGATCAACTAAGGATAATTAAGAGTGACTAACGAGGTAGTCTCAGTGGGCTCGAGCTACTCTTTTAAAGTTCTGCTTAATCAATGACGCTTCACAGATAACTTTCTTCTCATCGTCCAGAGATTGCAACAGGGAGGAAAAATCTTCTGATGTGGATAATGTAAATACTGGGAAAAGAGGATAGAGTCACATAAAGGACCCTAAAAGCTCAATATTTACAAAATAGAAGTGCTTCTATTCCACTAGCTGAGGAAAACAGTGAGATATGGGCTTCTGAGGTTATTTCCAAGCCATATTGGGGACCTCTGACCATGGGATGTTTCTCTCAGATGACATATGGAGTGGCAACATGTCTCAGGGCTGACAAAGAGGGTCACAGGGCAAACACGGATGAGCTGATAGAATGCAGGCAGCTGCTGAGGCTGTCTGTGCCACAGGCTTGCTGGTCCAGGGAGTTTCCCATGAAGAGACTTTACCTTGTCTTGGGCGAGTTCTTCCTGTTGACTCTCAAAACTGCCAGCTGCAGATCCATAACATCTTCAGTGCACTGGCAAGCCTGAGCACTCACTGTTTTCAGTCACAGCTACACAGACTCAAGGAAGCAAGGGCTGGATCCTTGTTTGCCTGCTTTCATTTGTCTTTGCTGTCAGGGGACACTGAAAGTACAGAATGAAAATCTATCCTGAGATGCTCTTGCCCATGTAATATCTTCCACTGAGTGATGTTTTCTTAGCAAAGAATCAGATATGTGGACTCATTTCAGTAACCCTCACTTTAACAGTCTTGAGAGGGCTAGGTAAAATACATAAACCTTTTTCATAGTAACATGAGATAAAGTCATTTGAAGAGCAATCCTGTAAGTGCTGAATCCATAGCTGATTCATAGAGTTATCCATGCCTAAAATTAAGCCCTAAGTGAAATGTTTGGATGACTATCAAAATTCATACATAGTGGTTTTGCATATCAGACTCTTTAACGGTGTATGTGGCATTGATAAACATGGTGGAACTGAGGAAATATTGCACTAGAGATGAATGCCATTATCTTTATTAAGGTTTTGCTTTTAATTATGAAACTATTTCACTGTTTTATCATAATAATCACCCTAGGATCTACTGATGACTCTATAATATTATAAAATAACATTAGTCTTGACAGTCTCAAAGGTATGTAAAATTATAGACAGTTAGATTTTAAGATTTAGGAAGTGCACTTGAGACATCTGAAAAAGGGAAAAACCACTAGGTGTACATTCATGGTTGTCATCGTTTTCCCCAGACAGCAACAAAGCCCCATGCAGCACTCACTCACTCCCTCACCAGTAGGATTGGGGAGGGAATTGGAAGGGTAAAAGCTGGAAAACTCATGGGTTGAGATAAAGACAGTTTAATAGGGAAAGCAAAAACCATGCACACAAACAAAGCAAAACAAGGAATTAATTTACTCCTTCCTATGGGCAGGCAGATATTCAGACATGCCCAGGAGAGCAGGGCCCCTCACATAAAATGGTTACTCAGGAAGACAAACACCATCATTCCAAACTTCCCCCCCTTCCTCTTTTTTCCTCCCACTTTGTATACTGAGCATGATGTCATATGGGCTGGAATATCCCTTTGATCAGTTGGAGTCACCTGTCCTGGCTATGTCTCTTCCTGGCTTCTCATACGCCCCCAGCTTCCCAACCAGTATGGCAGTATAAGAAGCAGAAAAGGCGGTGGCTCTGTCTAAGCCCTGCTCAGCAATGACAAAAACATCTCTCTATTATCAATCCAGCACAAATCCAAAACATAGTTCCATACTAGCCACTGGGAAGAAAATTAATTCTTCCCCAGCCAAAACCTGCACAACGGTAATGTATCTCTCACAATACAGAGCACTCTGGAATTGTGAAAACACTACCACTTATGCTGGGCCTGAGTGGTAGCACTATAGTTCATGTTTTGTAGTCTTTCACTTAGAAGGTATAATTAAAGTTATACCTTTATATGCCTGCATTCCCACCTAAGAATGCCGGAGACTCCCCACCATAGGAGAGGCTAGAGTACCTCTTCTCTGAGGAAAAGCTAAGAAAATTTGGATTGTTAAGCCTGGAGAAGAGAAGGCTTTGGGATCACCTAATTATGACCTTCCAGTACCTGAAGGAAGCCTACAAGAAAGATGGAGAGGAACTTTTTACAATGGCATGTAGTAACAGAACAAGGGGGAAGGGCTTCAAATGGAGAGAGATTAGATATTAGGAAGAAATTCTTTATTGTGAGGGTGGTGAGGCACTGGAAGAGGTTGTCCAGAGAAGTTGTGGATTTCCCATCCCTGGAGGTGCTCAGTTCCAGGTTGGATGGGGCTCTGAGCAACCTGGTCTAATGAAAGGTGTTTCTGCATATGGTGGGGGGTTTGAACCAGATGATCTTTAAGGTTTCTTCTAACTCAAACCATTTCGTGATGCTTTGATTCTAAATTATAAAATCTTGCATTTATTTTCTGCTTCAGAACTGCTGTCAAACTACATGAAATGGGTAAACTGATTTAGTTGTGAGGATTGCAGTCTGATACAGAAAGCTCAGAACCTGCTTTTGGAAACCAATAAAATCACAGTTGCAGATACCATAGCTTTAATCCATCTTGATCACAAAACACGTTATAACTAGCTTTTCTGTGTGTTGGAACTCATTTATCATTTTGAAATGAGCTCACAGACAGGATTAATTTTTTAACCCTCTTTTATTTTCAAAATATAAAACTCAAGAGACAAAAACGTTTATGCAAAATGGAAGCTGCATGGATTATTTCTATTATGAAAGTGTTTGTTTTCTCTAGAAAGGTGGTAAGAACAAGGATTTGCATTTTTATCAGTTATCATTCAAGTAAAAAAACCCAGTTAAAATATGATTTAAATCACACTTTGAAACTTTATAATAAGTTTACTTGAGGTTTCTGGACACCACATATAAATCTCACCTTTAGAGAAATCATTATATGCAAGCATATTATATTCTATAAATATTGACCTCTTAGGATGATATATATATATGTGCTATTTTATTCCTATAGTCTAAATTCTGTAGAGAATATAGAAGTTTACATTTTAAAAAATATGCATGTAATAGTAGGTTCTTTTTAATAAAGATAACAGTACTGGAAATGTCAGAGTTGCAATCAATATATTTTTTGACCATACCAAAACTTTTCAGATTAAATTAAACATTTGGAACTTGCCATTTGTAAATCAAAAGCAAATTTACAAAGGTGGGAAATCATTATTTTATTTGTTTATGATTAGAACTAAGGACTCAGAGATGTCATTACTTAAATTTTTAACAAGATGTTCTTGCTAGAGCAGGGAAGAAGCTAGAGGTAAAATTCAGTCTTTCTTGAAATTGGAGAGAATCTACTGTTGATATTTTAAGAAAGTCAACATTTGTTTTATCCTTCTTGCCTACAGGTCAGTACCTCCTGTCTAGTGCTTCAAACTCAGTCGTTTGGGGCATGATCATTCTGGTGCTGAGTGGATATCCAGTTTCATCTCACAGGTTTTGCAGTGCCTTTTAAATTTACAATAAAGCATCAGAATCCTTTATGTGTACTGACTGTGTCCTGCTTTTGGCTTGGCTTGTACAGTGTGTCTTACTGCAGAGATGTAATGATTGCATCTGTTATGCGAGCTGTAGGGTAAGTTATTCTAAGAAATACGATACTACCAGTTATGCATCCAAATCTTTTTTAAAAAGTTGCTCCAAGAGTTTGATGAGGTGTCATTACACACGTATTGTCCATAGGATTTGACAATTCAGTAGTGTATTTCTTCTTTTAATTTTATTTGCTAAATTTTACGTTTATTTTGTCAAATACGCACCGTTGCCTATCAGAGAAACATCAGTGATCCAATTCAGCAAAGATGTTAAATCTGTTTGTACTGGAAATTGTAAAATTTTGCTCAGAAACAGGAAGGCAGTAAAAAAATCTTGAAAACATTTCACTGACATTCCCTCTAAATAGCAGAAAAATATCTGGACAATTACTTTTATGAAACAGCCCTAAAAAGCCCATTACAAGGTCTCATCTAAAAAGACAAACAAAGAAATAGAATACAGGATTTTTATTGGAGTTTTCAATGGAAGCAGAGCAGCACAAGCTGAATACAACCAAATGCTAAAGAGCTATCAGAAAACACAACTAAACACTGCTTAGAAAATACTCATATAAAAATTGAACTGACAAAACAGTAGGTCTAGCTCAATGCTCCAAGTTTCCTACTATCAAAGACAAGATGAGACAAAAATTGCCTGTGTTTCACACTGCTTCCATCTAGATTTGGCTGAGATTAGTCACAACAGTTCATGTTTTAGTGTAAAGTGTTCAGTATTTTAATCTGCTCTGTTTCTAAGCCTTTTTAAGAAGGCTGTGTGATAAACTAATGCCCAACTGTCAGGAGATTTTCCTCGAGTCTAAAGGTGCACTTTGCCACCTTACATTTGTCAAAATGTCCACTGCTGATTCCTCCAGGTTGAACATCTCTCTCTTATGTTATTGTCACACATTTAATTCACAGGGAATTTACACAAAATTCAGCTCTCAGTTTTTAACTTCAAAAAAGTCTCCAGATATTTTCTCCTCTGATCTATCTCTCAAAGTCCAAGAGTGGCTGCTTAAGGGGGTTTTTATCTGCTGTTTTCAGAACAGAAAACAGTAATCTACATGTTTACCCAACTGATCTCATACAGTGATTCCCCATATGAAACTCAAATTATGTAGTTTGCAACAAAAATGCGTCCTGAATGGCAATCTGCACTTCATTCTCACTTATATTGTCATAGAACTCCTTTCATATCTTTTCCTAAATTTTCACTTTACCTTTCAATGAAAATTTTGTGAAGTTTTGCATCATAGTACAGTAATATTCTTCAAGAAATATTTGGCTGCATTTCAAAACTACAGTTTTGAAAACTACGGTTTTCAAAACAACGGTTTTTGTTCCATGCTTGTCTTTTCATATTGCTAAGTCTGTGGTGTGTTGACCCTGGTTGGATGCCAGGTGCCCACCAAAGTCTATCTGTTACTCCCCTCCTCAAGTGGACAGGGGAGAGAAAATATATCAAAAGGTTCCTTGCTCAAGATAAGGACCGGGAGAGATCACTCATCATTTGCTGTCACGGGAAAAACTTATTGAAACTAGTTTAATTTATTACCAATCAAATCTGAGTAGGATAATGAGAAATGAACCCAAATCTTAAAAACACCTTCCTCTCACCCCAGCCTTTCTCCAGGCCTTAATTTTACTCCCGAATCTCTACTTCATCCCCCCAGAAATACAGGGGGATGGAGAATTGAGGCTGCAGTCAGTTCATTTCACCTTGTCTCTGCCGCTGCTTCCTCCTCAGGGAGAGGACTGTTCACACTTTTCCCCTGCTCCAGCATGGTGTCCCTCTGACAGGGGACAGTCCTCTACCAACCTCTCCAAGGTGGGTCCTTCCTATGGGCTACAGTTCTTCACAAACTATGCCAATATAAGTCCCTCCCATGAGGTGCAGTCCTTCAGGAACAGGCTGCTTCAGCATGGGTTCCCTGCAGGGTCACAAGCCCTGTCAGCAAACCTGCTCCAGTATGGGCTCCTCTCTCCAAGGATCCAGAGGTCCTACCAGGAGCCTGGTCCAGTATGGGCTTTCCACAGGGTCACAGCCTCCTTCAGGCATCCACTTGCTCTGGCCTGGGGTACTCCATGGGTTGCAGGTGGATATCTGTTCCACTGTGGATCACCATGGCTGTGGTCTGCGCTGTACTCTGCTTCAGTAGCTAGAGCACTTTCTTCCCCTCCTTCGTCCGACTTTGGTGTCTGCAGGACTGTTTTTCTCACATATTCTCATTCTTCTCTTCTCCAGCTGCTGTTGCAGCAATTTTTTCCCCTTCTTAAATCTGTTATCCCAGAGGCACTACCACCATTGCTGATGGCCTTGGCCCTGGTCAGCAGGAGGTCCAGTTTGAACCAGCTGACCTTTGCTCCATCAGACACAGCGGAAGCTTCTCACAGCTTCTCAGAGAAGCTACCTCTGTAGCCTCCTCCGCTCCAAAAATCTTGCCAAGCAAACACGATACAAACTCTCAATTTATAAATGTTATTGAAGATTTATTACCCCCTTTTTTTGAACAATATTTGGATGTGCTAAAATTGCAAGAAGTGTTTACCACTTTAATATTACTCTACATCTCAATAGGTCATTTATTATATTTTCAGTATGTACTCTTTAAGAAGATGTATCATAAGGCAATATGAATTGATAATGAGAACAAACACATTTTATTGTCACAAAAGTTGACTATTGCAAGTACTTTATAGCTGCAAATTGTCCATGTTTAACTAGTTCATATTTCATATAACAATAAAATGTGCTTTACTGTAAAATATTTTCTGAAAAATATTAACAATTTGCTGTTTATGACCTTTTTAATACAAAGCAAGCTTGGATGTGCAATATATCTATGAACATTTGCTCCTTCACTTTTGTGACACAAAAATTGCATTGAGTAATCAACTTCTGGTTTTGAATTTTGATGCTGCGGTTACTTTTCTAAAATCCCACTGATTATTATCAATTTTCTTCACAACTTCTAAAAATACTGCTTAGTGGTACAGTAAGTGACAGGTTAGCTAACCTTCTTAATGGTCTAGAAGGATTAAGTAATCTGCACATGTTCTATTTTAAGTATCTTTTTTCCTCTTAGAGGGCTATTTCTATCACCTTACTTTGATACCTCATTAATTTAATTTAGGTACCCTCATCTGATATGCAAGCTATGTTATATTTTGCAACATTTTTCTCTTATATATTCATGAGAAACCTTTCTTACTTTTTTCTACCCTTTCATTAAGTCCTAGTGGACTGCACATATTATGTATTAATAATATTAGATTACTCCAAAGTATGATTTTATAATTGTTGGAATTTTTGTTTCAGTCATTAGTTTGGGAGCTGTGTGCACTGCTACAGCTGAAACAAAGCATCTAGGCAGCACCAGGAAAATGGTGTTCAGAGGAACAAACAAGGGAGAAGGTTGCAGCTCCCAGGAACTCTCCTTGAAGCTTTGAATGATGCTCGGAACAAAAAGCAATGTCTGCATGAACATGCAGGTAGCACAAAAAAGAAACAATTATGAGTCTAGCAGTCATTAGATACACAGCTTTGCTCCAAGAAGAAGGTGGACTTTAGGTTTCATCAGACATTAACATTTGATAAGGAAGAATAAATAATGGCTTGGCCATAGGAAAGATCCAAAATGCAGCTGGAAACTATAACCTTGTCTGGTTCTGCACATGAACATATGTATTGCATGTTCTGCATTCAGATTCATTAAATATTACAAAACTATTGAGTATAAGAAAGATTAATGTTGAGCTGATTCAAATGAACAGCGACTGTGGATAAAAAATGACTGCTGCTTTTTTAAAAGGAAAAAACACCTTTTCTTTTTTTTATCCCTCTACAATTTTGGTATTGGAACTGATTGACAATGCCAACCTTTGGAATAAAATTCCTGTGTACCTACATTGTTTCATAGCTTTCTTCTCCATACTTTTTTTAGGCAGGTAAAGCACAGGTAGTCACTAGAAACAGAATGCCTGCATCAGCTGAACCTGAGCTTCAAGGCAGGGCTACAACACGGGAAAGAAAATGAGGAAACACTACTTGCAGCATATTGATAAGGAAAGAGACAAATGTTGAAACATTCTCTACTACTACTGAGTGTTTCACACCAGATGGAACTGAAGAAGAGGCAACTACAGCCTGATAGTATACTTAAATCTTCATTTCTATTGCTCTGCCATGAACTGATCTGTAGTATGTCCTTAACATTTTGCTGGCCATGAAACAGAGTAGAAGCTGCTGTTGTACTCATGTCTGGCACTGAAAGTCTCCCATATATTGCAGTTAAGATGATAACCACACTGTGGTCCTCACCTGAATAACAAAAATAAACCCAGTTAATGAGTAGTAGTAAAGCCTAAAGGCTTTAACGCTGGGAATAATTTACAGCATAAGCCAATTAATGTTGCTAAATGCCATATAACTTCCCTAGGGTGTGTACATAGGGAACTGCAGTGGCTCCAGTCCCTTTTTCTGTCACTCCTCTGCCTGATTAATTTCAGGCTATTTCAGTTTCTTTAAAGATGACCATTTTTACTTTAAATCCACTGCTATTCACAGCAGGTAGATTTTGTCCCGTTTTAGATTTCAGATGTCACTGATGTTTGCCTTCTGTTTTCACTGGATATACGTGTGCATGTGGTTATGTATGTACCGAGCTGCAGCACAAATATACCTTTAGAGATCGAGGCCATTAAACGTCTCCTAAATTGTAGACCTGAGGCTTTTCTTGGACCTTTTAGGATGTGAATTTTCAACCTGTTCTAGTATTAAATGATAAGTATAGTGGCAGAAAAAAAGGCTTTTCAGTGCTGTGCAGGGAATGGAAGTTCAAACTTGGGACTTGCACTGAGGGATGTCCCCATGTGATGCCCATGTCATGGGGTACCTAATCTTTCACTCTGAACTTGGGGCAAATGGATGGAATTTTAGCCATACTGCTATCTTGTTACATTATCAAAATAAAGCAGTGTGCAGTTTTCAGGCTTCAAAACTCCCCTTGAACCATGTAGATCTGTTCTGAGATTGTTTCTACTGTAAAGGACATTTTTACATTCCTGACAAGATTTAGTCAAGCAGCAGAACAGTGAATCTCTGAATAATCCTGCATCTTCCAACCCATAATTTAATTCCCATCCCATAATTTAATTTCCACCCCATAACTTGATACTTGATTACACTCCTATGTGTACCTACATGCCCTCCATAGGAGTTTGTACAATAGTGCTGTTAGGGACAGATTTTCAAGCTTCGCATTTCCAGTTCAATCATTTCATGGTTTTCCCATTCCTTTCATAGTCCTAGGCAGCTATCCTTTAAACAGCACTCTTTGAGGACCCTCTACTTCAAACAGTGAAAACTACTGGTCTGTAACAACATGATTTCTGGGTGGGAGGGGATTCTGGATCCATCATCTTTTCACAGATGAGTTCGTACATTTCACATTAAGCAGCAAAAGAGACCTTGAAGCAAATCTCTCAACCAGTGAGTAGCGTACACACAAGTGCTACATTCAGCTTGCTAATTAGGCTGCTCATTTTTTCCTTTTGCCTTCCTTCTGGCCCTTTGGAGAAATATTTTTTAAAAACAGTGTGGTAAGAATTAAATTGGTGCTTGGAAAACTTTTCTGAAAATAGCCTTTGCTTCTTTCTGCCTGGAGAGACTTGGTTAAAGATAAGAAATGTGTTAAATAACAATTCAAAAGTTAATGATATGTGAACTCTACCCTGGGACAGTCAGAGTGTTTGGATTAGAACTGGTGTTAGCCTCCAGCAAATCTCTGTAGAAGCTCTGCTGTTGTATCTTGACTCCCTCCCTTCTTTGTTGGAGTTTACTTCCTTCATTTATCCTCTTTTCTGAAATATTTTTTTTTAATTAAATTGTGCTGAAGAAGTCATGTGGATAGCAAAGAAGCACAAAAAAGGTGTTGAAAGGTTGAGGGAAAAAATGTGTGAAATTTGTCTGGTTTTCCTCACCCAATTAAGAGTCTGTTACGCAGTCTGCATACGCTGCCTGTGGCATTTCCCAATCCTCTCTGAAGATTTTGAACCAAACAACTTTTGAGAAGAGGCTGAGAGATTGTGGTTTGGTAAATGTGAAAAGGGATTGCAGAGGATGGGGTGTTTATTCTTTCTTCTACTACTAGATGAGTAGTTATAGTGAAGGGGCAGAGACATTGATTGAAAGTGCAACCTGAAAGTCTGAGAGGTAGCAGGCCCCTATTTCAGCAAAGAGCATTTCAATTATATGTAACAAAAAATTTTCTCAGTGTTGGTCAAATCATTTACCCAGAGATTTTTTTGGAACCAACCACTTTGAAGAGATTGTAAAATCAACTGGAAAAGGAAATGACTACCTACAACTAATTTTTACTTTGGCCCTACTTTGGGCAGGAGTTTGGGTCAGATGAGCTTCATAGGTCCTTTCCAACCTCAATTACTCTTTTTTTTAATAATTTAGCAGTAGATCCTATGTCTGAGATATGATTAGAAACAAGGACTATATTTATCAAATCATGTTGCCATTTCATACTTTCTATCTGTTTTTTAACTTTCTCTTTTATTTATTCTGCAACTCTGACATTTGTGCTACAGCACTGTTGGGAAAAACATCTTTCTTGACCTGTCAAAATTATTTCCTTGATTACTTAAAACTGTTCCTTTACCCCCATAAGAATCATTGAAATGTTTTAAAGATATGGCATTTCAAGTATCCATTATAAAGTAAAATAAAAATATTTACAAGAATTGAGATAAAAATTAGGAAAAAACCTGCATAAAAGAAGTTTTGAAAGCTCACCACATCTGAATGTTTTGCCTCTATATAAATTTTTTATCATTCTCAGATCAACCTGATGCGCTCTCCGTGCTGTTAGGAAAGTTTCTTACCTTACTACAAGACTCCAGTGGTATGAAGATCAAAGAGCTAATGATCATTATCATACCCAGCTGTGGTTACAGAACTTCCAGAAAACAGTAGGTAGTACTTAATCATGTAGAGCATGCAGCCCTTGTGATTCTCAGGCATTTCCCACTATGACACTCAGTGCTCAAGAACATCTTAATTTCACTGTGACTTTAAATATTTCTGTTGATTTTTACGTGTTGTAGCAATGTCTCCAGTGTAATGTTGTTTGAAGAACCTCAGATAACATTCTTTGTCTGTTTTCCAGCATGATAATAGATGGAAAATTGTTGTTCTTTGTTCTGCAATGACAGAGTCTGCTTAACTTTTTCCTGTGCAAAAACTGTGCAAACACTCTGGAAGAGAGACTTGTATCCTGTGCCATAGTCCACATAAATATGTATGAATTTAACAACTTAAAGATTAAACCTTGCTTTCACATGATTAGAGAAAGTAAAATACCCAAAAGTTCCCACCATCTTGTGCCAGATCAGGTTTTTATCTGCCATGAGACCTTTGTGCTGCAGTGGAGTGTAGGTCAGTCCACAGCTTGGTCACCTGGACTTTTCACTTAGTCCTTTCTTATATATATTTTAGAATCTTAAAATGTTTATCTAACCTAAAATATACATATATCTATCATATTTAATATAAAAGAAATGTTAGTGTCTCATGAGTTGTTTTTTTATTGCAAACACTTTTCCATAATCATTACATGTGTTTCCCAGTTCACAAATAAAATATGTTGCATTCTTTCTGGTCCATGTTTGTTTGCTACAAATGAGTTTTTTAACCTGCTGAACCCAGTACCTTATTTGCAAGTGATTGTCAACTCACAAGGCTATGGTGATTTGTTTTAAGCAGAAGATTGATGGGTTATTAGAATATGAAAGTCTTCTAACTTTTCTACAGGCTCAAACCTTTCTATGAGCAGTTGCAAGTGAAAATGAGAATAGCTCTGAAATTGTTAAACCAAAACAATGAACTGCAGAAAAAGGTCAAGATTTGTTGCTGAAGTACAAGCACTTCCTTCTAGAAAACAAGCCAATTTTGTTCTTTTTAGCAAGGTCATGTTGCCAATTCATTTCATCTAACTTTAAGAAACTGTTTTTAAAACACTCTGTTTATTAGATTTAGGGCTTTGAGCTGATATAGATTGTTGTGGCACCAGCAAACCTCTGGACTTACGTCAGCTTTGGATCTGGTGCTTAATTTTTTTTTTGTGTGTGTGTGTCTTGCCACATAAATAAAAGTGACTATGACAAGATTTCTTCTCACAGGATTTTACAGGTCATGGATGGAGTCATCAGCAATAGGAACTCACTGAAATAATTTGCAGGTTCTTGTGTAACAGGATATGCTGCTATGTTCTTCCCATCCCCAAAAGGCAGCAATACAGTCCCAATGACAATAGAATATGATCTACATGTGACTCTTTAAGGGATCCTGCCTGCCACAAAGATCCAGTATGGACTGATAAGATATATACACCAATCTGACTTTCCTGTAGGAAAGGATGAAACCTGAAACTGAATTCGGCTTCCAAATTTTTGGAAGTACGTCAAACAAGAAAGTGAACAAGTCATTGTGCATGTGTTGAATCCAAGGGTGCAGCTGTTCTGACTCAAAGCCTGGTGTTCCTGCAGCCCCAGTGTGTGACCTGGGCTCAGTCTGACTGCAGAGACAGGTAAGGTTTGAGAAGGTCCTGGGCTGGAGCCACCAAATGGCAGTTGAGATGCTTCATGGCCACAGATGCTGAGGGTATAACAGCTGGTATCTCCAGAATTTACAACCCCTGATATGAGGAAGTGAAGAAATAAACAACAAAGGGAAAAAGTGATTAGGGGGAATCCGTGGTGGCTAACTCAGCAAGACCAAGGCTCAGCCTTCTCTAGTCTGAAGCAAAGGCTCATCAATCTGCTCCTGACTGAGAACTGCCTGCAAAAGTGTTTCATTCAGCGTGAGGAACATATTAGTGCTTAACCTGGCACTGTGTTGGTCTTGGCCCTCTGTTGCATGCATTATGCCCCAATAAATAACTGTTGTGTTCTCTGTGCTGTGCCCAGATTGCTTGTAAAGTCTCTCTGCATACGGCAAAACGTGCCTGAACCAAGGTGACTCGTGAGGGAGAGAAATGTATGCTATTGGCATAAAGATTCCTGTCAAATTCAGTGTTTGCATTTCACTATAAATATTTTAATTATTGATAAAATAATTATAAGGAGGGAATGGGGAGGTACAATTAATGGGAAGGGACAAGGGAGAGGGGAGGAAGGGAAAAAAGCAAAGCAGAAATGTCTCTGAACTTCACCCGAAGCACAGGTTGTTAATATGATATTGTACTCAAGCCAAGAGTGTCTTGAGGCATAGGTAGAGATCTCCCTCACATGCAAAAGGTTGCTGAGACCTCTATAGTGCTCCACAGATTACCCAGCAGCACTACTGATGCAGAGTGGCAATTTATCCCCAACATGTGTCCAGGGGTGCATTGACTCTTTCAAATACAGTCTCCCCTGAGGTTCACACCAGGGTTGAGAACAGAGGAGGGAAAACAGGAAAAGAGCAGAGTTTGGCATAGAGAAGTAAAAGGGTAAAGGAAAGAAAAGCAACCTGCCGTAAAAAGTGAGATATTTATCCCACATTGGAACAGAGGTAGGATAATTTTAATTTTGTCACATTTTTCTTGGTTTAATTGTATGTAGACATAGAGAGATATTACAGATGAGTTGATTATCAGGTAAAATGTTAACCTTTACTATTCCATACTCTTAAATGCTAAAATTGGCTTGAAGTATAAAGTTTCATTTTTTCCTAAAACTGACGTAGATGAAACACTGATCAAAGAAAATTTTACACTGATGAAAAAAATCTCCCTTGTAACGGGTCTGAATGTATTTTCTTCCAGTACTGGGGGAAATTCTGTGTGCAATATGACACAAAACAGATCATTCAGTTTCTTCTACTACAAACCTCCACAGAGCATGGAAAATCTCAGATACATCTCATTAGCTTTTCTGCATGTGGGTCTCTAATTATGAAGTGCTATAATTGATCATTTTCCTTTTCAAATTAATTTATAACATAAGAAGATTTGATTGCGGAAATGTACAAAAGGAATACTTTGGTTTGACCTTACAGCTTGTTCCAACTCCTTGGCTGGTATCCATCAGGATCATTAAAATCAATTAAGGAGTAAAGTACAGGACATCTATTGTTCTGCCCTAGAATCAATAGACCCTTTCAAATCTCCTATAATTCTAGGGATCACAGCAGACGGTTTAAAGAATTACTCTTTTGCAGAATCAAGGTTCTAATTCTGCATATGATGACTTTGTTAGGTTTACTTGCCTCTTTAAAGGCAAACACATAGGTTCTTGGAGATTGGAAATATAGCATGATCTTTAGAAGTGGTATGCAATCCACATTCCATCTCTGATACCACAGACATGCTGACTGAAAACTAAAGTATAGCTCATCTCTTTGCTACAATCAATTTAATTGAAATTGCTGAATATTCATCCTGCTAATGGCTGGTCATTTGTAGCTGCAGCTATATTTAGAAAAAGAAAAAAAGAGATATTTGTATCTAAGTAACAAAGATGTGGCCCACGTCATAGCTGCATGCCTGGATCAGCTGGTGGCAGTCATTGCTGCAAATGAAATAAGAAACATGGTGAAGGACAGACTAACACAGTCTTTAAGGCCCAGAAGCTACACTACTGCAGAAACAGTAGTGTAGTAGTTCTTGGAGCCAGAAACAAGCTTAGCTTGTTTGGTGAAATAGGATTATTTCACGGAAGTGCCTTTTCTTGTAGAAACTGTAAACTCAGAGCTGGGACAGTGTTCACTCTTATTTGTGTAGCACCTCACAAATGGGACTGATAGTGCCTAGAGGTGTCAGTGCTAATGCTGGGTAAATGTTAAATGACTCTTTTTATTACATATATATATATATATATAAATAAATATATATATATATAAATATAAAATACTTTTTATTATTTAGTGGCTACTGTTGGACTTTGGAGGAGCTGGTGCTAAATGTACTGTGTTTCAATCACAGTGAAATATTATAGACTAGATAGTCATGCTGAAAAGTAAGGGAGAATGGAATACAGTACCACACACCTTATTTATTACCAAGTTTAATACACATGAAGGAGAAAGCAATGAGGAAAGAAAATTCTCTAAAATCAATGCCTATTGTTATATTCACACCTTATTTGTGGGCTCAGAGGAAGCACATCTTACATATATAAAGACAAGAATTTATTGCTCATATAATCAAAACTGACAAAGTCTAATAGTTTTTCATCCACATCTAATTGTTGTGGAAAAACAAAGAAGAATAGAATTAGCAGTGGTATGTGCACATCTCAGTTTCTACCCCTTTTCCTGGGGTTATGTTCCCCTGTTCTCTACTCTGGCAATGGGAAGCATTATGGCAAGCTCTGAGCATCTGAAGTCCTTCACCCAGAGGAACACCGTGTTTGTGTTGATGGTTTCACCTCACTTGGCATCCTTCTTCTATGTTTGCTTTCATACCTCACCTTTTCTCCATTGGTCTGCTGCTCCATGTTATGTCCAAACTTATTGCATTTGGTATCTTTTTTCTATGCTGGATACTATTGTGTGTTCTCTTTTGCACACCTGAGTCTGCATTTCTTTGACTGACAATATTTTCTTCATCTGACAAAAACTTAGTTCAGCATTAATACATCATTGTCATCCTGCAGTGAGAAATAATCACTCATTTTTTCTACTGAAAAGCCAACTTACATCTGTTTGCATATTCAGTCAAAGGACTGCTAGGCACTGATTACTGCATAATGTGTAATAAACTGTCATAGGTGTCTACATTAAAAAAAAAGGAGTAAAATATCAATGAGCATACTTTATTTTAAAATGTGAATTCTGGTTTACTTAAGAATAAGACTAAACATAAGCATGATATAACTGATAGTCCGTAATACCATCTGTATTTGTCATCATCCACAGTTTAAGGGTAATTTGAAAGAACTTTCCTCATTTGTGGGAAGTGCTCAATTTCTACACTGACAATATGAAGACATTAAAAATTATACTGCTTTTCTTAAATCAGTAGGTTATGCGTGTTCCTCTTTACACCTGAAGTTCTCAATCTAATGCCCCATCAGACTGCAGTCAGCTCTGCTGCCATCTGGGCAGAGATAAAGGTGAGTGTCCCTTCCACCTGTAGACACCTGGACAAGGAGGGACAGAAGGGACACCCAGGATTGGGTAGTGGGAAGGGAAAATGGCAGGGCATCCTCTCCATTGCCACCAGTCTCTAGGGGTTAAAGGGAGAGATCCTCTCTTCTTTGGTCATAAGTAAAGGTACAAATGCTACTCTTATGGCAGAGTCACAGCAAGGATGGCGAGAAGCTGGAAGGATCTCTCCTGTGGCCCTTGTGAAGAAGCAGGACTCTGTTCCCCTGAGCTGTGCCCCAAGGCTTCCATTCTGGCACGCCTACTGAGGGCTTCTCCACCCTTTTCTTACAAGCACCTTTAAATGCCTCTCTTCCCTAGGTGGGCCCCAGGAACATTTCTAAACTCGATGTGTTACTGCCAAAGAGACAGGAAGGAACTAAGCACCCTGCTGCTCCCTGGCTTGCCCTAGCAGCTAGCTAGGAAACTGCAAAATGCTGACAGCTGAAAATCCATCATTAAAATGTTCTTCAGCATCAGTTTTTCTTTCCCCTATCACCAGCAAGCCCCCAACATCAAGACAAGCAGGGTGACCCTGACAAAGAGCTGACTACTGGCTGGTGTGTGCCAGCTATCAGGTTTTATTACCACTGTTTTCTGTCTTAGCAGAGCTATTTCTAATCGTGTGTCAAGAACATTTCCTGCTGCAGAAAGCAGTAATCTATTTTGTAAAGAAATAGATCACCTAAGATACCTCCATGAGCCAGAGTGTCTTTCTTCCCTAGTAGTACTTTCAGGGTTCGGCATCCACTTTGGGGTGTTCTCCGTACAAGACCCAGATTCCCAAATATCTGAAAATCAAAAAAGGAGAAAACAGCATTTGCTTAAATACTTCAGATTCAGCACAAACCGCAAACTTCCCCTTGTAACCATCATTTGAAACACCTGACAATGTAAGGGGCAGGATGCAAGCAAACACACTCATGGAACAGAGAAACTTTGGCAAGAAAATCCTCTGTTAATATTCATTAACTTAGATCATTTGTGTGCGGCGTAAAAAGCATCACTATGGAAAAACAAAATGCTGCATCCATTTCTTCTGTAGAGCAAACATTACAAGGACTGGTCTGCATTTTGTAATAAACTTCCTGTTGTTTCTTCCACTCTAGCATTTTGGTGTTTCAGTTTGTGCCATATTTCCCTCACAGAACCCATGGGAAGGACATTTGCAGATTAGAATCCACATTGAGAAAAAGACTTGCTTGTCTGTGATATCGATGAATTCCTAAAAAAAAGGAAAAGGATGCTTCTGAATACCACAAGAGTTTATACATATTTTTTTTAAACATGTTGAAATTTTCTAGGAAATCCTGAGATCCCAGTTTTCTGTTGTGCAATCTCCACACCCAAATTGTTTATTCTGAATTTTTTTCCTTTGGCAATTGTTTGTGCCTGGAAGATGTGAACTTTTACAGATCTAAGAAAACAACCATTATGTTTTCCAGTATTAAAGACTGGTTTTTTTCTGCTCCCTCATTTTGTTTTTAAGCTTAAATTTCTTTAATTTTTTTTTATTTTCTTGAGAAATTAGACATATAGCATCTTATGTTATTCCTATAGATCATTAATTTTCTCCTCATAATTTTATCTTTCATGAAGTTTGCAGTATGATATTCTATGTAAACCCTTAAGTACTTCAATTTCTACATATATCTCAGCTCTCAAAAACACATATCATAATATTTTATTTTCAACATTTACTACCTTTGAGGTGGAAAAAGCTCTTTATTGTTTTAATTAACCATCAGCTGGCACAATTATTTTCACTTTTTTTCTTTTTTATATTACACAGATTACAAGCCTTGAAAGGAAAAATCTAATAGATAATAAAAAGCTTTTTAAAGAACATAACCGTACAAATTTAATGTAGTATACATACTTTTCTAAATGGCATGTGTTGCGGCTAAAACAGAGGATGTAAAAATCCTTATTTTTCAATTCCTATTGTTACATTTGAAAGAAAATAAAATTAAACTTATCTGAATTAAAAATTCCATTTCCTCAGCTGTTATTTTTTTGTGAAAAACATTTCAACTAAGGCCTTCCAAAATATTTTATAGCAAAACCTGAATACCTGGATGATAATGATATATAATAGCAAATGTACATATTCTGTTTGACTACTCTACAATAAATATAGGGAAAAGATATATAACCCCAATGGAGAGCATCTCTCTCTTACGTGATATTTCTATTTGCAGGATTAAAATAATCATGTTGTAGCAACATAGAAAAAATAGTTCATTTTTTTTTCTCTTGCATATGTAACTGTCTCCTAAATGAAATATGGACATCTGCTTATTACAGTCTCTCAACTTGTCCAGTAAGAAAATGTACATTGTGTATTTAATTCTGCAGAGGAGGGAAACCTCCCTCTCAAATGATCTTGAACAGGAACTTTGAATGCAAATTACCTTCCTACACAAATTAAAAATAAGAAAATAGAAACAATTATAAGTACTTGTTTAAATCAAAGGGAAAAGGAGTAATTTCCCAGAATTTTTGCCCAAATTTGGTATCAACAAAAGCTTTGTTTACATAAATTTCTATAATAAATTAAAGTCAGGTCTCCCTTCTCACTGTCCTTTCAAAATAAAGTTTAGCCATTACAATAGGATATTGCCGAATGAAGTAAAGCCAAAGTTCAACAGGCTTTGCCAATGGAAGGAACTCTCCTGCATATTATCAGTGTGCTTGTATTTGCACCTTCTTTCTGTAGCTTGTTCTCCATGGGAACATTTAATCTACATTTCAACCATATCCCATTTTCTTATCCTACTCTTCCATTACTACTGGATCTGAGTGCAGACAAGCATTATATACAGTTCAGGTGGTGCCAACAGGTAGTCTGTTTGCATTATGCTGTCATCACCATGATTTATTGAAACCACTGCCAGAGAAAGACATTAAATTTACCTTATTGTCCCTCAAGGACCAAGTTTTAGAGCTTATAGTGGAGAGCAGAGTAGAGTAGATGAAGGCTGTAAGGCTTCCCGCAGCCACCAAATTGATTTTGTTATGTCCCTGTGATGCTGAACCACAGATTCATAAAGTTAGGTTGAAAGCAATGTTTTCATGAAGACTTTTCAAAAGCGCTTGTACACAATTTTCATGTCCTTTGTTAAACATGAAAATACCAAATATTAAGTTCTTCCTATCTCAAGACACTGACACTCTGTTGATAGAGTAACACAGGAGATCTATTAAGTAATATTTTCTTGCCATATAAGCCACAACAGGGAATCATTTCAGTCAGAATATTAGCACAGGAGTCATGTCACTAAGATCAACTTCAGGTCTCCTTCACCTGCACAGAGAAAACAGCTGGAAGAAACACTTATTTTAAGTATGTCTACATTACCTTTACTTTCTGTCAAAAATTTCTTACAGAAAAAGTTTCCATTTATCCTGCTGTGAAAACAAGTGTCTATCATCTGCTTCAGGGAAGTGCAGTCTGCTGAGATATTCCTGCTTGGTTGTATGAGAAGTGACTGACTGAGGCAGAGAGAGGCAGCCACCCACATCTGCAGCTAAGATAGGGTTGTTCTCATCTTAAGAAAACAACACAATATGATCCAAACAAACAAACTGATCATTCACTGTCTTTACTAGAGGAATCGTGACAGTGCACTGTTGACTCACTTTAACCTTTTCGATATCATGTCTGTTTCATCACAGTTTTAGATTTTTTTTTCACAGGGACGTACGAAATAAAGTTGTGAACTAGCAGAGGATGTTAAGCAAAAAACTTCTGCAGAAGCAAGCAGATGAAACATGAATCCCCTTAGAACAATGTACAGCTCTGTGGTTTTGCCTTTCTTTTTTATTGACCATACCCTTGGTTGAATGTCTCTCTTCCACCAAAGTCAAACTCAACTTACTCTGTGTGCATACCTTTTTCATGACACTTTTCAACTACCCGCAGTCCCAGACCTCTAGGTTAAGTATGTTTTGGAGCTAGATACATCTGACCCAACAGCCTTATAAACCAAGCCAAACTTCATACCCTAGTGAATGTTGAAGGAATAAAAAAATACAGTTTTTATTTTAGGTGGGATTTCTAACACAATTGGGTTGCTATGAGTAATGATACCATTGTACTCATTTAAGAAACAGTAAAATAAAATTTCTTCCTCTCTTCATTTTTAAAAATGAATTTTTTAGTACCAGGAAAGCTAAAATATAAACAAGTGACTTAGATGAAGATTCATGCTTCAGAGCATTGCCCTTCAGGATTTTTTGGCATAGAGGGGGCACAAGTAGGCCAGCTGACCCAAACTAACTAAAGGGATATTCTATACCATATGATGTCAGCTCAGATACGAAAGCTAAGGAAAGGAGCAGGAAGGGGGCATTTGTTGTTTCCAATGGCTGCCTGCTAAGAAACCATTATGCATGCTGAAGTTTTGCTTCTCAGAAAAGTGGCTGGACATCACGACTGATGGGAAGTAGAGAATAAACCTTGTTATTTTCTGCTTCTCTTTTGCACATGCAAGCTTTTACTTTTTGCTTTAGCAAACTGCCTTGTCTCAACTTATGAGTTGCTTTCCATCTTTTTCTCTCTCCTCTTATGGCTGGGAAGGGGAGTCATAGAGGGGCTGGGTGGGCACTTGGTGTCTAGCACAGGTCAACCCACTACAATCATATAAAAATGCACTTAAGAGGTACTTCATATTGAGATTTGAAAATAGAAAAAAATTTAGAAGTACAAAAGAGAAGGATATGCTGGAGATTTTGGCATAGAGGAAAGATATAGGAGCAGATGACTAGATCTCGTATTTGTGGCCACAAAAGACTGTGATCATGAACTAAGATGGAAAAAAAAGGAGACAAAAATACAAAAAATAAAGACATCAAGCATGGAGCACAAGGGTGCAAGATAAACAGCAGCTATTCTCGCACAAAGATATGAGGAAATCTGTAGTCTGTTTGCACAGGCAGTCACACAATGTCAACCCATCCTTATACTTTCTTGTTTGACATGCGTAAGAACAAACTTTCTGCAGCACCTTGTGCAAAAGCTCTTAGCTTACTAACTCTATCAGTAGCCTACTAGATGTTAGCACTCTCTGGAAACACTAAATTCCTTTCACTGTTAATAACTTTATTAGCATTGCAAACAACAAAGACACAAACATAATTTAACATTACGACTGGAGTTATATACAGGTAGATTCAAGGTAACTTCTTTTTATTTAAGAGCTGTTCTGTATTGTTCAGCCCACAAATAGCAAGATAACTTCCAAAAAATATGTTCAGGGTTCTGGAAAATAGGACTTTAAAAAGAAGCAGTTGAAGTCCTCCTCAAGTCTTAACAATCACAAAACTTGGCTATGTGTCCATGACAATGAGAGTATAATGTTATCTACCTTATGAACTGATTTCCTTCAGCATGTATCTGAATAATGTGCCCTAATTTCAGCATTTTTATTATCCAGAAAACTTCTGCTTAAAAAAGAAATTAGAATGTATACTCCTGAAAGGTTGTATGCTTTATAATAGAAAAACTTCTCTGACTCATATACCTAAGCTGAATAAGAGAAAACTTATTCCTTCCCCACAGGACTCTGTGCAACAAATCTTGTGCATTACAACATCTACATTGAAAATAGCAAGTCAGTCAAAATACAGAATTATCACCTTTAGCTATTTTCCATACATTTTTCAGTAGGATTTTTTACTTCTACTTTATTCCATAGTTGCATAATATATGAAAATAAGCCTTTTGATACTCTCAAGCTTATTTTGCAATTTCTCATTTACTGGCTTTTACACTTCAAGATGAAAAATAATGTTCAAGGTACATATTTAACTTGTTTCAGAACATCATATTTCCTTTAACAATTGTGATTATTAAAATCATATCTAATATTAGGGTAGAAAGATAATTTAAAAAATCAAATAAGATTACAGGACTAATTATCTAAGATGTTTTATAGTTTAATTCATTAGTAATATTTGAGTTCAAAACTAGACATCACTACACATAATGAAGGAGAAAAAAACAAACTAGAGTTTACCTGTGTGCCATGGAATCCAGGAGGGCCACCCATGTCCTGGGGAGTATCAGGCACAGCCGGTCAAGGGAGCTGATTGTCCCACTCTGCTCTGCACTGGTGCGGCCTCAGGTCAAGTCCTGTGTGCACTTTTGAGCACCCCAATATCAGAGGGATATAAAGCTATTGGAGAGCATCCAAAAAAGGGCCACAAATATGTTGAAGGGTCTAGAGCAGAAACCATACAAGGAATGGCTGAGGTCACTTGGCTATTCAGCCTGGAGGAGAGTGAGAGGAAATCCCGTAGAGGTCTACAGCTTCCTCATGAGGGGAAGCAGAGGGACAGACACCAGTCACTTCTCTCTGGTGACCAGGGATAAGACTCAAAGGAACAGCAAGATGCTGTGTCAAGGGAGGTTGAGTTTGGATATTAGGAAAAAGTTTTTTACTGAGAGGGTGGTTGGGTACTGGAACAGGCTCCCCAGGGAAGTGGTCAAAGCACTAAGTCTGTCAGAGACATTTGGACAGCACTTTCAGGCACATGGTGTTATTCTTGGGGCTGTGCTGTGCAGTGCCAAGAATTGGACTTCCATGATCCTTGTGAGTCTTTCCAACTGAGGATATTCTATGATTCGGCCATTCTGTGCATTCATAACTGCACTGGTAATCTTTGACAAACAGACACGGAAACACGCACTATAAAAAAAGTATCAGAATCCTGTAGGCATCCAATCTGTGGTGTTAAATATAAAGGAAAATATTTACATTTCAAATGAAACATAAGCAAAAATCTAAAAGAATAATGCTCAAAATCCCCTCCCCACCTTCAATCTAAATTTTTGAGCAGTTGTAACCTTATAGTACAACTCTATAATTGTTCTTAAGAAGGTGTGTTAGGAGCAGATTGACTGTGTCAATCTGAACTAAATTTCCCCAACTGAGTGAGACAATACAAAAATCCATTTTTAACTATTTTCATATCTAAATATTGAGATGATACCCATTTCTCACGGGACTAGGCTGTTCACTGTTCAAAACCACTTCTAAAAAAGGTTAATAAATTCAGTAAATGACATAAATGTGTTGTTGATGTTCTTTGTTTTCATATTTCAAAAGCTTGCGGCATCCAGTCAGGAAATATAAACAGTGACTTGTCAGTGGAAATATTCATATCCTGCACCTCACAAATTTTGAATTCTCCACTTCATCAATGTGTTTGAACTGTTCACAAACCCACCCATAAATCGTGAAAGTGGTTTACACATGTGACTTGAGCTTGAAATCTGTAGGCTTTCCTCATACTCATTGTAATATTTAAACTGATCCTAGTATTACACGTGCACTCATGTCATTTGCTTACCCAAAACGGACTGGGGAAAATACCTACATTCTTTGGCAAACTCAGGTCTTTGCTAGTGTTAATGGATTCATGCATATACTGGCCTAGATGAAGGCCATGTAACTACAGAACTAGATAATTGCATGAACACAAGAATTATTAGAATCCTAGATAATGCTTACGCAGTGCTGCCAAAGAAAAGTCTTTGGGAAGAATGAAACAATTAATCAAGACTGTACTAATAACAACCCGCATATATTTCACTTTTGGTGTTCAGAAACTCCTTTTTAGGACTTTCTGTCCCCAAGCTCATCATGAAGCACTCATGAAGAACAACAAAAAAGCACTCACTTCTAGATTTAGCAATTTGTCTCTTACATAAAGACACACTGATAGATGAATGTCTAGACTCATTAAATGAACTCGACACAGTTTTATAGGAAGTGGCAGCTGGTCTTAACTTGCTGCTTTGAAAAAGATCTCTGTGCTGTCTTTGTGAGCAAGTAGCTAATATGTTACTGCAGGCAGGAACCACGCTTACATTAACATATTAGGCAAGATAGGGCTCTGCCAGTGGCTGCCATATTTTTGTTTGCTTATGTTATAATAAATTACTATTTAGTTCAGGATAAAACTGAGTACCAAAGTCCCTTTAGGAGTCTATCTATTTGACATTGGCAGGCAACCCTCAAGTAATTGCACAGTATCTCCACGGAAGAGGACTAGTGACCTGGAAACTCCTAGAGAAGAACCTCATGTCAGTGTTTTTGCAGTGATACTGAAGCAAAACAAAAGGCAGCTGATTTCTTTAAAATCCAAACATAGAGTTCATGAAGGAACAAGAGTATTCAGGAAATGCTTCTTACATCAAACTTTTGCAGGTCAGAATTGGTAGCCAATTTGAATTTGCTTGTCGCCATTCCATTTCACCCTTATGCCCTGGCAGAGATGCAACATAGAGCATTTACCATGGCACAAATCCTTACGTTGCAGGTGAAATGGTGAAGACGCCACTCTGCTCAGAAGGAATTTACAGACCTTCAGAGAGGGACAGAGGTAAAATTTATTTTCAGCGTATAAAGTTTCAGCCAATGATAATTTTCCTAAATGGATATTAACTTCTATTCAGACAGAAAAAAATAACTGCAAGGAAATATCCGTTGTGCAAAAGAAGCAATAGTCCTTACCTCTTAAATGCTGTGTGCCAAGTGATATAGAATCACTTAGTGGACAAACTCTCACTTTGACTTTAAATTTGAGTCGAATTTTCTTCAGAATTGTCAGTAATTGCACATTTTAAAATGTGAACTTTTGTTACCTTGTTTTATAATGTATTCTGTAGAATGTATATACAGATGACAAGTAACAGCTTTTCGAAAAATATTCCTCAGATTTTCTCTGTGACCAAAGAACTACTTTATACTTTTTTCAAATATTTAAAACTATTGCTACTCTCAAAAAAACCCCAACCAACAAACAAACAAACAAAAAATTCATAAGACCAAGAAAAACAAGAAAGCATCAGCCTGTCACAACAAATTAGGAATGTCATATTATTTGGTCTGCATGCTTCTGATGTGCTATATATGCTCTACACGTCACTACTAGGTGTGAGTGTAAAAGGTTTCACATTTCAGGATAACCTTTTATTTTAAAGCTTCTCAATTCATATAATCACACTCCAAGTTCTGTTCCTCATTTATGACACTCTAACAAGCCCTTACAACATACTTGTATGTATTTCTAAAGGCTTCTGTGAGGGACCACTGTGGAGAGAGGCTTAAGACTTTGAGTCAATCAAGTGAAACCAAGAAACCTGAAGAAAACAAGACAAAAATATTGTATCTACACTTTTTTTTTTTAAAGCCAAAATGCAATACTATGCCACTGTAAGGGACTGAAATATTGTTAATGTCTTAAACATTGTTAAAATCATAGAAAGACTTTTTGTCAAACTGCAAAGGAGCAACTGCCCGTCTGTGATCACTGAAGTACACCCACTCCCCATCTCCCTCCTCTAATATGCCTCCTGACTAGAATTTTGACTATGATAGGAACTCGAGATAAGATTATTGTAAACAAGGCTCAGGGAAGAAGAATGTATCCACAAAGAAAGCCGGACTCAGTAGTACTAAGAATTAGCCCTATCTGGGCTCAACTGGTGGAGGAGGAGGATTTTGGATATGTGATGGAAAAATCTCTCCACACAAAAGAGAAGTAAACCCCTCCACCTCTGGGAAGACCACATACGCAACAGACTTTCATGTGAGAGGCAGCTGAGAAGGGGACATAAACAACGGGAGATCCCCAAAGCATTCCCCCAGACTCATTCCTGAGGCTTCCACCACCAGAGGACTGCGAATGACTGTCGTAAGAGACTGTAAAACTTCACCTGGGAAGGTGCCTGGGATCTCCTGAACGTATAGTCATCCATGGGATGACTATCCCATGACGTATAGTCATCCATGGGATGACTATCCCATGACCATCCCATCCATATGGGACCCTCAACACTGAGAATACCAGAAGTAGAAAAGGCCTCAGGTCTGTGTAAGCCCTGCTCAGCGATAACAAAAACATCTCTATTATCAACTCTGTGTTCAGCACAAATCCAAAACATAGTCCCATACTAGCCACTAGGAGGAAAGTTAACTCCATCCCAGCCAAAATCAGCACAGAAGGGAGATAAAACTAAGCTCAGACTTCCTATGACATGCTAAGGACAAGGTCAACATAACTGTGCAGAGCTGAGTCAAGGAACATTCCAGGCCTGACAGTTTTGGTTTGGGGATGAGAAGAAAATGATGGTGGCTGAAATCTAAATTGTCTTTGACCTCTCTTATTCAGCAGATGACTGAATAAGACTCTCAAAACAGGATAAATTCTAGTTTAGAGGTATGACTGGCCAAGAGTAGATCTTCGTGTTCAACAGCCTCTTGATGTCCTTGATACTCTGTGTGGCAAGAAAGTTTACTTTAATCCTTAGAAATCTACCCGTGTTCGTGTAGAATCACTTCATACCAATGTGTTGACGATAGGGGCTGAGCAGTCTTTGTGATTTATTTGCTTGTCTCATGGCACCAAGGACCGCAGAAATCCCTACCACTCATCTTTTTTTCATTTTGAAAGGCATATATCTTTTCAATACTTCCCTGAGTGAAGACGGTTGCATAACTTTGGTCATCTTTGTCACTCTTCTTCTACTCTTTTGTAATTCTATTATATTCTTTTTGAGATGGGATTCAGGATTGCAAGCAATCCCCAAAGCAAAAAGGTGTGTTATGGATTAATGCAGTGACAATGTGATGCTTTTCTTGAAATACCCTAACATTCTTTTTGGTTTTGAAATTGTTTCTTTTCCTTTAAATATCAGAAGTATTGATGATTGCTCTCAAAATGTCTGTTAAAAAATCATCATAATTTCTGTAATTACTTGGCTTGACAGTGTTATAAAAACACCTTGATTTCATGAAATTTGTAACTACTATAGCCTGTTGACTCTACACTGCAGATAGATTTTAGCATTTCTGTGTACTCCCAAAAGATCTCTGGCAGATTGTCATCACTTCCTGAACTGTCTGTTAGCATTATGGTCAATTACACATTATAATCATAGTTTGCTCCTGTTTGGTCCCAAATCAGTTGTTAGTGTTTCAGGTATGATTGTTATCTTGTTTTTCAAAGAGTATAAACAGTTGTGGTGGCTGAATATTTTTTGTAGATGATTTTAATGGCACTTTTACTTTGATATCCAAATGGCATGTCCACTGATGAGTTTAAGGATAACAGAAAGAATTGTCTTCAGTAAGATCCGTATTTTCATCATCTGTTAAGGAGTATAAATGTTTCTTGCAAGATTCATTTTGAATCTCACAGAAACTCACAGCATAAAAAAAGCAAAAAGGCTTCTTTACCAAGCTGAAACGGACAGTCTCTGATTATGATTTCTAAATTAGATTGCCAACCTAATCTACAGATTTCCTACAGCAGTGGAAAATACCCTTTGCAGATAGGGCCTAATACAGTTTCCCTGTGGACAAAATAATTGTGTCTTCCTGCTGACTGGTTGCATTGCTAATGCATACCAAAAACTGTCACAGATTACCTGCATCCCTGCTATGTCTTCTATTTGTAACTCTTACTACATTTCTCGTTCATAATTGCAGTGCATGTAAAGGGCGCCTTGATGCAGGCACAGCACTGCAAAGAGAAGTGTAATCATAATAGGGTTTGTGTCTGGAAGAATAGCTGACTCAGATGGCAGCTCTGCGGATGGCACTGCACACACCACATCCATCTGGGAACAAAGCTGGATGAAAGTAGCATAAGAAGGTTTCTGAATATTTTCCTGAAACCTTCTGAGTTTCACACCGGTGTTATTGAGGGCCTCACAACCCCCATGCTCACTGAACAGAAAAACTGGAATGTTTTCTCATTATTCAAATAATAGATCTGCGTAATTGCAATAGTTCAGGAACAATCCAAAAGAAATAATGGGACCTTTCTCTAAAAACACATACAGAGTGATTTGATGATCACATTATATGCTATGAATATACAATCAGTTGTCTAAACTGATGGTACCAGCGGTTCTCCAAATAGTTAGGAATAGTAAATATACAATAATATTTGTTGTTTGAGAAGAGATTGATCATACACAATGTAGCAATTATATCTCGTAATTGGGACACAGTCCAAACCTGGTTCATTCTTAGATTAATTACCTCTGGCTTTGGAGCCCATGAACTCGAAGACTGCAACTCTACATAGACCTCACAGCCACAATTTCTTCATCAACTCTAAGAAAAGTCTAGAGAGGACGCATTTTCAAAAAATTAAATTCTCCCTGTTTGATGGGTACTCTATGTCATTAGGTTGACTCATCTCTGAGAATTCTTCAAGGCCATATCATGTATCTTCATTAATAGCTGACACTTTACTGTCATGGCCTCCAAGGTAAGGTAAAAACACATGGTGAACAAGAATGCCAGCAGGTGGAAGGCAGTGTTAAAGGAGTGGTTAGCAGTAGAAGCCTGTGCTCCTGGGGTGACTACAGTCAAAAATTTCATTCATTGTGCTGGAAGTGCAATAATCATACTCTTTTTCATTTTCAGACAAAATGTGGGAGCAATGTGGAGGACACCATCAGCATAATATCTTTAGACTTCACTTTCCTTAAACAGATCTCTCTATGCCTCTCCTTTCTTCAGATCCAGACATTATCAATTAGCAGAACTTTCCTGGAAAGGATTTAGATTTGAAGCACATTCAGTTTAATTTGAAATAGATTTTACTCAATAGAGATGAACACAGGTTATTATATTTTAGGCTAGGCAACAAAGGTCTGCATAAGAGTATGCAATTGATCGTGATTCATAAATAAGACATATCAATAATGATGCCTGTTCTGGAAAAAAAAGCAAAGCATCTCATGGATGTGTAAGCAAGACATATATGAGATTTGAAGTAATTCTCAAACTTTACTCAGCTGTACTTTGACCCTGCCTTTATATAGTGCTGAACATTAAAGACAACATCAAAACTGCAAAAGTTGTTGTAAGATTAGAAAAAATACCTTTAAATAGGGATATCAGAAAAAAAATAAAAGAGAGAGAAAGACTTAGTAAATATTTTAATATGTACAAAATAGCTTCAGAGAGGAAGGAAATGAACACTATTGTCAGAGGCAAGAAAATTTTTAGGTTTAAATTACAGAAAGTACAGATGCCCTTGGGCTGGGAAAAACTTCTGATAGTAAAGATGATGAAGCATGAGCATGGAAAGGGGATGTTGCAGAATCTCCTGCTGAGAGTTTGTAATATCGAATAAATTAATCAAGAACCTAGTATAAATGGCTTGGGCACCATCTGGGCAAGTTCTTACTCAAACTTGTTTTCTGTGATTTTACACTTCTTTTGCAGAAGCAAACAAACATATTCTTTTTGTTAATGTAAAATAATAATAAATAAAAAACCAAAACCAAAAAACAAAAACCACCCCTGCTGTTGATTTCCAAAATGCATGGAAACATGTATACTGATGTTAATGGAGCAACGACATCAGTGATGTTCTAAATTTCACTTTCTAGATTTATTTAAGACAGAACCTGCTTTGATTCATTGATGATTAGCAGACTGAAGAAAATTTGAACCTGTTGGAATTTTACTTTCTTGACGTCAGTGAATCCACATACATGTATGTTGGATCTAAAACTGGCACTGAAAACATGCATGTTTTTACTTTCTTAATTCTAAAGAAAATCTTTGCTAGTTTCATAGGGACAAGCCCACCCATTCATTGTTCTCAGGCTTAACACACCCATCCATTCTCATTTCTGATCCCATTTGTTCTATTTTAGTTTCCTTATCTTCTGTATTTCCTTCTTGAATTCTAAATTTATTTTAAACTATAAAAGCTACTAAGATCTGCCAGAAACTTAAAATTCAAAACCAGAGATTACTGCTGATTATTTTATCTTAATTGATATTTAATTGTTGGCAGGTACTCCATAGCTACTACTGAAAACTTCAATAACTGATTTTACTAAACATAAAATAAACAAAGTCAGTAAGTTTAAAATCAAAAATATTAAAAATATTTATATTAAATAATGAGTTACTATTTACATCTTAATAAGATATAAAATGAAAGTGAATATTCTACACTGGAATACCTTTTTTTTATTATGCAAAAATAACTGATTATGAGCTTGCTCATATATTTCTACATGCAGTAAATGCAAAATGAATGCAACAAAATTCCAGATTACATGTCATTATTAATAACTGGATCACTGCATATCAAAAATAATAAAAGACACATCCATCAGATTTTAGTTTCATGAATATACTCCATTTCCTGTGGCTTTAAGACCAACAGTTCCAACTGAGCCACCCTAACTGAATAGTCTGTATTGTGTTACTGTACTTACAATGCATCATGCTTTTGGTGAGTGAATTATTTTTTTCTAATACAATCAAACTCATTTTATTCAGCGTTTGTAATGTGTTAAGACCATGCATACAGCCAGCTTTACTGGCTTATCTAGAAAGCAATAGGTTAGTTACTTGCAATCATTCTTTTTATCCTAAGATAAATACTAGATATGAGTATTTAGGCTTTTGTGTCGCAGGCTGGAACTATAGACAACGTTATATTTATGACTAACAAAATTTGATACATGTTCATTGGGCTAAAAAAAAGGATTTTACTAGTGTAGAACACAAACCAATGAACACTGAGGTACAAGTGATATGAATCCTCTTGCAAAGAGAGTTCCAAACTTTCTTGGGTTCTGCATTTTCTATTACTGGTGGATATAGTGATCGTCACTGTCAGAGACTGATCAAAATACTGTAGACCCCAATAGACACCCATTTTCTATTCCTTTATCAAAGAGTAATCTCTGTCCTTTGGTGACAACAGATTGTGCTGTTTTGGACAATATTAAACAATACAAGCATCTTTCAAAGGAAATGTCAGCACCTAATGAACAAAGCCAATGGGCTGCAATGTGATAATAGATTTTAAAAGAACTCCCGTATGAAGGGATGTAAGGCATCGAGTTTTAATATGAAATTGTAAATCTATTTTTTCTACTGTGTAATCCCTCTGTCCTTTGAATCAGCATAAATAATATGTAGTACATGGTATGCCTTATGGTTTTCTGTTTCTCTCATGGTATGTCAGGAACCATTTACTCTGAATATAGGAAAATGTCATCAACAACATTGTTTGAGAATTATTATGAAATCCAAAAATTGGATTTCCTAATGGCAACAACACTTTGGGTTTTATACAGACAATTATAGTAAAAAAAATATGATCACAGGTTGTTATAAAGTGTGATGCTATAGTTCTTTTCATTAATGTAATAGGTAAATAACTTAATTTTAAAATAATACCACAAGAATCCCTCCACATGACCTCAATTGCTCTTGGTCGCTCTTGCACTCCAGGGCTATACCACCACCTCACACATGGATTAATGTTCTAATTATAGTCCTCAGAGCCTATTTCACAGAGGACTCACACTGTTACTGCAGACCAAATATATATAAACATATGTTTTCCTGAATCATCAAATTAGTGGAGGAGACTGAGTCCCCATTTGAAAAGGGACTTGCGAATTTTGGGCCCAGATTCCACCTATGTGATCTTGGAAAGGATAGGATTTGGAGAAAAAGAGAAGAAATGAGATAGGGATAAGAAGTAAAGGTCAGAATATACAAGTAATGATAGAAGAATTGCTAGAATGTAGTCTACTAAAATGGAAAAAAAATACCTTGAAATATCGTGCAAGTACAAGTAGATAGTTCAGTAACAAATTGCAGATAACTTTTAAGAGTGATAGTAATGCAGTAATGGAAAGCAGATTTTCTTTGATTTCTCTGTACAACTTTATCTGAAATATCACTATGCATCGTATAAGCCTAGTTGTTAATTTTTTGATTAATTTTCATATATACATGATGTGTGTTAAAAACAAGAAATATGCAGATTGATAATGAGCAATTTTAGATATTTTCTTGAAGTGAGCACCTAAAGTGTGTGTGAAAAATTAAGGAACCTTCATAACTTGCTCATGGTTTCTGCCACTTACTTAGTCCACAGGAATTTGTTGCAGATGGAGTCATGTACTTCACTCATAAGACAGAAGCAACAATATACTTTATTGATATAACAAAATTCAATGGTAAATGATTCAATGTCAAGATACATTTACTTACTGCATAGATGACAGGATCAGACAAAACTTCCAAGACCCTCCCACTGACGTTTAGAAAGCTCACCCTTGCCTTCCGAAATCCTTCTCAGAGAGGATTGTAGGCGCAAATGCATCCACTCCTGGTTCCAGACTCAGTCAAGACTTAACACCTAAATGACTATACATGCGTAATCAACCCTTTAGATCACTCAGGTAAGATTTGAAAGTTTAGTAGGTTATTAATCACTTACCAAATATCTGACTCAATAAGGATTCTCTCAGCCTCGAGGAGTAACCTTAAGATGCGTTCCTAATAAGGGGGATATCCTGGAGTAACATTCATTGTAGTGCGTGAGAGCTCAACAGCCCCATGGCCACTGTTTATGGAGTAAGATGATTGACTTATAGTGATATATGTAATATTTGGATATTTGCAAGGTGTCCAGGTCGCCCTTGCAGCCTTTATCTTCCAAGTTACCATCTGTCCCCCAAGGTACAGAGAAAGCTAGATGCAATCATCACAACCCCCACTGGTGGTTATGGCTTAAGCTGGGGGGAGTAGGGGACACACCACATAATTGTATTTTGAAATATGTGCTTCAATCAGCATCTAGTCATCTACATGAAAATAATGAGATAGAGAGACATACAGAAAGTAACCTATTTCCAACAACAAATATTGAGAAATGCATTGTGGAACAGATAACAGCAACTATGCAAGTCACTGGGATGTAAAAGAATTAAATTAAAGCCCCTGGTCCAAATTATTAAGTTAGATTTTCCTTATTTGACTATTCTAAATTAATCCAGAGCCTTCTGTTGTCACAGAAGTGGAGCGTTTGACAAAATTAATATAGATCCAACGAAATACTATTTTATCTGAACATCCATAGAATTGTAAAGGTTAAATCTTATCTTTCCCTCTTCTCAAAACTTGTAAATCCTTTAAGAAAAGAACATACTGGTATCCTTATCCTTGACTGGCTTGACTGGGTACAGAGGACACTGAGTAACTTTTATTTTAATGAATGTTATTCCTCTATTTCTTTCAAATTTCTGAAATCCATTTCCTAGACTCCACATCACGGAAAATTATTTGTAATCAGTGCCAACCTGGCCCACTTTATTAAAACCAATGATTTTCTTGAATTTCTTACAGTAATTCCGATGATTTTGATGAAGTTTAAATTTTTACATTTTCTATTTTCAGCTACCTTTGTGGAGTAAATTTGCTGCTGTTCTATACTGAAATTTTCTTTGTTGTTCTGTCATCTTGGTGCAAAGCAAGACTGTAAATGTTTAGTATGACGGCGTTACAACAAGTTTTTAAATTTTAATGCTGGTATCGCTTGTAGGGTAAGCAATATTATTGCCTTGTAAAACTGCTAAATTATTAAATAGTTATATGTGTTATGAGAATGTACATTCTTAGGCAAATGGTAGTATAGACTAATTAATTTTATAACTTTGGTTTGTAAGATTTGTGCCAGAACATAATTCAGTTGGTCAAAAACTCCTTTCAGTCTTCTCCCTTCAGTGCAGTCGTAAGAGATCTAAAATGCACATAGAGTCCTACTACATGCTGTTATACATAATCCATTTTGGCAAATCATATTGCTTTGGATTAGTATTCCATGGAAAATACAATTTTCTAATTTCTCTGAATAAAAGTCTGCCATTATGTCATTATGTATTCTCATACCCTATCTATGATTTTTATTTATTAATGGCAAGACTTCTCAACTAAAAAACTCTGAGGAATTTATCTATCTTTAATATTGACTCACTGTGGTCAGAAGAAGAGAGGACTGATTGATTACAAATCCTCTACACGCTGCTATTTTCAGGAGGTCCTCAGTAACACATAGTGCTGGATCAACCTACTGGTTGACTGAAATAATTTACTTTATCTTCTTGAAAGGATGTCAGTTAGTGCACAGTGGAAGGTGATGAGGGGAATCTCAGCTACACTAAAGGTCTTTAAAGTTCTTCTGAAGCCAATGAAGAAGTCTGAGGATCTGAAAAGGTAGAATAGGGCTGAGGATCTGACATTTCCCTGACTGGGCAAGGATATTCAGCCCCAGATCTGCAAGGCATGTTAAGATGTTTCCCTATTCATAATGATGGTACATGAAGCCTGATACAATTACTGCTTCCTGAAGCATCTCAGGAATTTCAAACTTGAAAATGGCCAATTTCGGTAAAAATGTTTATTCACTAGAATGATACATAAAAACAAAAGCCCAACCATAAATAAAAAATAAAATCCCTTTACAGTCAACATCAGCAAAAAACAAATCTTCAGTAATATGAAAATAAATTGACCTTGAAAGAACCTATTGGGTGACACACCAAGAATAGGTCAGACAAATATATGGTGAATGGTGAATGTTAGGCTTAAACTCCATTTAAGCAATTACATCAGAAGCACTGCTTCCAAATAGGTAATTTATATGTGTCAAATACATCTACCTGTCTCTGACTTAGTATAATCAGAAGTAAAATTTCACAAATCAGAGGAGAAATAACTACACATCATACAGAGTAAGGGAAAACAGGGAAGAGTAGCATTGCCAATGCAGATTTTATAACTGTTCCTTCTTCATTTGACTTGGGTTTAGGAAAAGCTAATGTTTATTTTCAGATTATTTCCCAGGCAGAATTGAGCAAATATAAAGCCACGTTCTTTTCCTGGTGCAACTGTTCAAATTCACATAAAAATTAACAGGTTCTGTTTATAGCAGCAGATAATTTTACCCCAAATATTTGCTCAAAATCAGTGCCTGTCCTGAGTAGTTCATAACTTATTCTACTGCAGCAAATCTGCTGTGAGTCAGTAAGTCTTATTCTGCAAATAAGGTGACTCCTACAAAAATAATTCTCTCTTTTGAAAAAAAGATGACCTTTTAAGACTGTTCAGATCTTCCTGGCAAAAAATGTACAAACTCCAGCTCATTAATTCTTCCATTGTCCATATAGATCATCCTGGAATGAACTTATTCCTTCTGTCAAGGATGCACTTCAGAGGGATAACTTCCACTGTGCTGCTCCAGCTGTAACAGGGCATTCAAAAAACTGGGGCTTTACTCCATTTCTGTAATAATGCTCCTGTTCCTATTCTAACATCACCTTTTTTTAAACCCTAGTGTTTATGAAAGTATTATGCAGCAATGAAGTTTCCAAGACATGTATGTGGTGTCATTAATAAAATAGGGCTCAAGTCATTCCCAGTTATTAAATCTCTCTGATGTTTTAAATTTGTATCTAAATCTTGCAAGAACTTGTTGTTTAAAAAAAGATTTGAGGCAACTCAAATTTTAATTCCCTATGAAATAATTGCCTTAAGAAGTCATGATGGGAATCAGCATTTCATGTACTTAATATACATACACTGTGTTAAGCATTAAGTGCATGTTACTTCCATGGTTTTAGTCTTTTCTGGAAAACTGCCAGTGAAGCTGCAAGCAGTCTTTTGACACATTCAGAATAGCAGGAAACCTCTTAATGAATAATTATTTCTACAGAATTGTTTACACTCAGAAGTTTAAATAAATCTAACGCTTACTTTAAGTAGAACCACATTTGTCTTAGCATGCTGTTAAAGTGCATATAAATCATAATTTACCTTTGCTGCATAACCTAATGCAATCTATTAAGGAAATAGTTCTTTTAATAACAAGACTACAGGAAACAGAGAGCTCAATCACACACAAAGAGACAATAAGATTACTGTTAATACACTTTTAACCTTTTAATGAATCATTCCAATTAGCACACAGAACTGAGAGGGTCAGTGCCTGTTTTCTTACAAGCCCTGTTTATGGACTGACAATTTTGCCACCCCAGAAAACAAACCCAAGTGCCAGAAATTAGATGGTGTCCCTACTCACTCCTTCATCCTTCTGGTAGCAGGGCTAGGATGTCTCAACTTTTCTGAGAACTTTTTCATTAATAGTCAATATTTTTATAATTAGAAGAAATATGATTGAAAAGGAAAAAGAGGATGCAATTCCTATATTCATCTGTTGTTATATAGTGCAATAAAAACATTCCTATTTGGTCTTATAATTGAAAAAAAGGCATTATGATGCATAGAATTCTAACCTTCCTACCCATCTCAAATTGTTTACCACTTAACAGTTATAAGGGACTGAAAGTTTACAGTCAAAATATTTATTTGTTTTATCAGAGTAGATTTATAACATGCTACTGGCAAGCGGGAGACTATTCAAAGCTTAAATGACAGATCAATATGGAAAAATATTGACAATTTGAAGCACCTCAGGCATCTGTAAATTTCAGGAACAAACTTCCTCCTCATACTGACAGGGCCTTTCACTTTTGCTCTCCAGACAGTGCCTGCCTTATCTCAGCACCAAACAAACAATATGTCTGAGGATTCCTTCACAAAGTCTTAGCCACAGTTGCAAACGTGGCAAAAAAACGTTTTTCAAGAGGGTTGTTGAATTCAGGAGCACAAGCTAGTCCTCACTGTGTTTTTGTCTTCCTCTTTCTTTTCTTTCTTGTTTCAAGCAACTTGATTAAACCATTGATAGCTCACAGGAAACCCCAAAGTTTGTTTCAGAAGAGCAAACAATTTTCTGATCTCCCTCTGATTTATTACCTGAGTGGTTGCTAGCAGTGAAATAGCCAGTAAACACACAGATTAACATGTCACAAGCAAAATAAAATAAAAAAAGAACCCAGAAGACACTTTTGACGTCAAGAGGGAGGCACACACAGATTTCTACAGCTCTTTTTTTTTTTACCCATACATGCACAGCTCATGACTTTGAACTTCCTTCCAGGAAAAGGATGCATCCATTAAATATACCCAAGAAGTACATAGACTGCAGCAAACCAGATCACACTTTGTTCTGGTTTACAGAGTGTTCCTTCCATATTTTGCTGAAGGGTTTTTTATCTAGCTTTGGCTCTACATGCTGTATTTGGCTGGTGGCATCCTCAGTATGTCTCTCTAGCCTTTAACAATAAAGCTCCAAAAGCATCATAGATTGCAGTTAACTTAGTAAGTGCGACTTAACAGAGGCAATTTCTTGCTTTCTGATATTATATTGACTATCCCTGAGTCGTAGATTTTGAATTTGCTTATTCCAAATACATCTTGCTTTGTAGCGAGGTACCCTGGCTAGCTCTGCAGGACACTCAGAGCATTTCAGAGCATTTCACAGGACTCTCAATGAGCAACCTGCTCTCACACATGCCAGCCATCTAGTGGGCCCTCCTCTGGGCCTTCACTGCCCCAACAACATGCAATGTGCGCCAGCAGAACCCCATGCACATCAACACTGATGCTGCCGGGACACTGCACATGCCCTGTTGTGACTCCATATAAAGCACTCTGAAATAAGCCACCAAAAGCAAGGGACAAGGCTGTGGCTGTTGAGTATAGATGGCAGCTAGTACAGGCACCATCCAGGAAAGAGAACCCTAAGGAAACCTGTGATTAGCTGAAAGACTGTAACATTTCACATGGACCTTTTTTGGAAGGTAATTGCATCATCAACCGATAGACTTCAGTCGTTAGAGTTCAGCACTGTAGCTTCAAGGAGCAACGCTAGCAAACTCCTATACCAGATCTTTTCCAGGTGTCAGATGGACTTCAGGAGCCCCATCTTTATGACGAGTGCTGTTTACCTTCGTATCCATGGCAAACAACAAAAGCTTATCGTGTGCTGTTTGTGCAATTGATAAGACCAAAAGCAAATAGAAAAACAACAAAGTAAAATTAAGCTTTGGTTAAAAATTAATTAGCTATATATATATACCTGATAAAAACATGCAAACAAACATATATTATAAGATAAAAGTTCTAGGTAAGAAGAAAAAGCTTAGAGTTTAAAAAATAGGCAGGAGAATATTATGACACAGATATCTGAGTATAGAACTTGCTTCTGTATTACAGGACATTCTTGCTCCAGGCTTTTTCTTCATGGCTGATCCCTTCAGCTCAACTCAGGTCATACACTTGAGATGAACATCTTTACTGTGGTTCTATCTGAATCAATGTCCGCAGAAGCAATTTGTAACAATCTTCTCATAAACATATATGATAAAAAAGCAGGAGTATGTTTACAAAAGTAGGCAGAATTTGTGTTGTAATGCTCACATACTCTTCCTGTGAAGATAAGCAGGTGAATATTTTTACTGTATTCCAACACCATTGAAAGGTTTTCTTCTCAAATGCTGGCTAACAGATCTCTGAACAGCTGGCTTTAGGTTTTCTTTCCTCTTTAGCGGACTATAAAAAAACCCAAGGTTAACTGGCCGATCAGAATACTTGTAATCTTCCCATATCTCCATCCAACATCAAGCTTAAACACATATCACACCATTAAAAAACACTACTACTGTAGCAGGTTGAAAGTTTTTTCCTGTTTAAAAAATTGTTTGGAAGTGCCACATTCTCAAATCTGAAACTTTTGTGTGGGATCCTACCAGCTTAAATTTAACTGACTCTGCCAGGGAATTGCTGACCAACATGGAAATGGCAGATGCCAGAGCACAAGGTAAGCAGGTGATTGGGTTGCAGGCTTGGAACATAATTAGCTTAAATGTGAAGTTTTTTGGCCCTGAAAATGAGAACTGTTTTATAGCGTTGCCCCTCTCTTGTGCAAAGAAGAGAGCTTTGTTTTTTTTTCTCCAAAGACAGGCATGTCTCCTCACTATCTTTGGAGGTACTATTCAAATTCTAAAACGTAGCTGTCATTTCTTGATTATTAAAATGGAGGAAATAGGTGTTTCTTAACTCTTTTTTTCATACTTGAATCTAAACTAATTTGATTATCATCTGCAGCTTTTCAGGAAACCTTAGTTTATTTTTAAATGCTCTCATTTTTTAGAATGTTTTCCTTAGAAGAACACATTTCCTTTATAATAAACTTTTGCTGTTTAAAGAGGGTTTTTTTGACTTAAAAGAGAACACAAAATCTATATAAATGCTGAATAATAAAGATAATTAAATGTAAAGTTTAGGGGTAATGAAATGGTTATAAAACCACCATAAAGTTCACCTTCTTGTGGACTGAAGAGTGCTTTGGAACATTGTTGTTCACTATCTCTCAGTAAACCTGGTGTCACTTCAGAGAGGAAAACAATTTTTGCTTTCTCCTCTTTCAGCATGGGTTCTCTGATTTGGGTTAACTTGTTTTGGGTAAGTGAGAAAAGGGGACAACTGTTCTTGGAGGTCTTTTCCATTTTGTTAAGATGATATACAGAACAGTAATGTAGTCTTTCTTCTAATCCTGTAGACTACACATAGCAAACAGAAATACGCACTTTTCCTGCACTTTTTTTTTCTGTCTCAGCTAAACTTTGTAGGGTGGTGGTAATCCAGTTTGCTATATACACAAAGGATGACCAGGCAAAATAGAGCAGAGTAATATAGTGAATAATGCATAGATAATGTAGATATTATATGATATAGCATGACAGAACAGCAAGAATACCTCTAGGTGGCATAATACAATGACTTTTCCTGGCATGCAATGCCAGTTGATAGGAACCAGAAGCCATTATCTTGCCAAGAAGCATTTAGAAACTGTGAAACACTGACCTAATGCAATACAACTAATATTTTTTCCAAAGGTAAGAAAATAATGACTGAATTGTTTGACATAAAATAATTTTTTAATTTATTAATATTTCTGTAACAGAAATTCTAGAATGGTCAAAATATGTCAATAGTCAAAAGCAAGCCAATTCAGAGGATAAAATAACTTCTAAAAAAATGTAATGGAGAACCACAGTCTGTTATATTCATTCCTTATTACTAAAAATATTACTTGATACAAAAATTATGTATGTATTACCGAATGGCTTTTTCTGCTGAGACTGGATGTATGGGTGATAGCAGCTGGGAATGGTTCCTGTGATCTGCCTCATTTAGAAAGCTGCCTGTACAAACGGTGTGTCCTGTCCTGTCCCAACAGTTCATTGCGATTCACTGTCAAATTCTGCAGCTTGTTCCAAAGAAACCAGGTAAAAATCAGATAGATTTCTCATTTGTCCTCTGTGTATCTTCTGCCCATAGAGCAGAATTTCCATGCATCCACTTTTCTAGGCTTCTTTTGGTGTTCTGCAGCTTACCCATGGTCCATTTTGGCCACAAGCCATGTGTTTTTATTAATATGGTACTAAGCCAACGCTAATAATCTTTTCCTCTCCAGTAGATTTTATTAGATTGGGCTAACTTTAGTTATACAACTTCCAATTTAAATCTGGCTCAGATTTAGGCACTTTACACAGAAGATAAAGTTCTTACATGTCCACAAAATTTCATTTAATTGTAGTCTCCATTACAGTACAAGGATACAGTATTTTACTGGCTCTAGAGTGAGAATTTTTAAACTGAGATTAGGTACTTATGATTTAAAAGTACAGAGTTTTCACAGTTATCTATCATTTCATGTAAGAGATCTAAATTCTATTTTGAAAGTTTTTAAGGCAGAGCAGGCTCACAAAAGAGGCTGCGAACGTCATAAAATAGGAGACCTTGCTTAGAACAATTAATTAAAGGCTCATGTACCCATATCCTTCTTACCTGTACCAAAATGTCTCCTTTCAAGAGCTACTATATATCCTATACTTTTCATTTACTTCTTACTACAGCTGCTTTCTAGCTGTTTCTGATTGATATTTCTGCTTTCACTGTGTATGCTCTGTAGGAAATACCATGAAGAAATGCTCCTGAAATCAAAGTCAAAATACAGTTGAATATGTAGATAAAAGTTCACCATACTGCACCTAGATATCAATCTTGAAAGTGACTTTGAGTCAAGAAGGAGCTTTGATTGTTCTTTGAAAGCCCATTTCCTTGGGATTTCATCACAATATCTGATAAACTTGAGGGCTCCCCTAACAACTGCAGTAAATATCTATCCACAGGCAGTCATTTAAATATGATTTCAGTTCATTAAGTTGGTATTTGCAATGAAAAAGAAAACATATTTAGTTTCCACATCATCCAGGTTTTACTCACATTTTTAGTTCTCATTTTCTAAACTCTACTTATCTCAATCATCAGAGTTTAGTGACTGTGCTAAAATTTTTGTCCACAATTACCAGCAATGATATCTACTAAACATATTTTTGCCTTCCTTCTCCCCAAGTAATTTATTTTAGTGTACAGATATTTAAATTGGCTTGACTTGGTTTATTAATTTCCTGATACATCATGCCTATTAAATTGTTCTTTCCAAAGGCATCCAAATGTATAATTACCTTCAACATATATCTGCTCAATAATATCTTAGTGCAGTAATCAGATCTTTTAGTTTCTCAAAGACCTATTTAATGCCTTGCTAACAGATAAATGAGTAAAAAGCATTATGCATTGACAACATTTTGTGTAGGAGCAGTCTATTTTCATGTGTAAATTCCAGCACCCATCAGAGCAGGTGAGGAACATCAGACTGACTACACTATGCTTTTTATACCACAGTGTGGTATGGTGCAGAGAAGTGTAAATAATAGAATGCTGTGTGGGACTGAGTTTATCTAAGTCTGACTAGTTCATAGAGTTTGATACAAAGATATATATGCATGGATACTCACTAAAGCAACACAGCATATTTATCTCAAACTGTTTATTTGGCAATAGGCAAAAGAGAGTAGAGTTGTACCTTGTTAGCAAAGAAATTACATGTATTTATATATGCACAAAAGAAATCCAACAGAAGGGAAAGGTAAATGTTCAAATTTCATATTGAAAGGATAAAGTCGTTAATCCATGGGGGATAGGCAGTGTATTGAGAAGTGAAGAAGCTTTCAGTTTTTAAATTAGTAAACAATTCATCCTGATCTTTGAAAATCTTTGAAGTCTGAATATTGCCTGCAGTATACAAGGTGTAATTGAAACTCCGTTTGCCTGAGATCAAACCCAAGGGAAATTGCCTGAACTTGAGTACACTAGTCAGTTCAATTTAAAACAGCCTTCTGAAGACAGTATGGGCTTTGTTTGCCTGCTTGTTTATTCTTTAATCTGGCATCTTCCTACCAATTGTTTGGTAAAAGTCCCTAATTAAAGGTGGGTGTTATTGTGAACAGTCAAATCGGTTTTATGAAGAAACAAAGTTTCTAGGAAAGATCTATTATGATCAGCATAGAAGGAAGCAGCACATTTGTCTTGTTTTGTGCCAACCTTATTTGTTCCTTGTCAGTAAAATAGTGGAGTTTCGAAGCTAGACATTGCAGCTTGGGGAAAGTAATGTCAGACATACTTTGCATCACAAATGAAAGGCAAGTAATTGCAACTGCCTTTAGAAAAATCCTAACAGGACATCTGCCTGTGTGTGAAGCGTAGGCGTCTGTCTAAGAGCACACAGACATACTGTACACAACTTTGCAGGACACTTTATGTAACTTTCATAAGTTGCAGAAAGTTAAGAAAAACATGGAATGACAGTGGGAACAATTCTCTAGCTTTTCATTACTCTGCACAGGACAAAGAACTCCACAAGCTGGAAACCAGTTGATCTGATGGCTGCTTATCCAATAGCAAGAAAAACAATACCCAGAAAATTATCTTAATGGGTTTTTTTCCTTGTGTTTGGGTGATTACAATTCTATCCTAGCTACATTTACTGGCAAACTGACTAAACAAACAAGGCTGTTTAAGCTCTCCATCTTGTACACTGGCTAAAAGTGGAAGTTTGATTATACACGCCCTTGTTATGGACTGATCATTATCTCTTTGTATATGGTTTGTGGGGTGCTGTTTTCGTGAGACAAACAGGGCCAATAGAACCGCACAGAAGTACAGACTTTAGGTTTTCTATCTTCTGCCAGATAATCATTAGCAATATAACTAATGAAGGATCTATTTCTTCAACTCTAATTGTTGGGAAAACAATGCATACACCACGCACATCTTTCAGTGAAGAGAATCAAAAGGAGCCAGAAGCAGACAATGAAATAGATCTTCCACTTCTTTAAACCATCTGGTGGAAATGTACATGAAATCATACATAAAATTCCACTCGAGTCAAATATTCCAAGGTTGAGATGTAACAATAAAGGTTAACAGGTCTGGGAATACCTACATGGTTTAGTTATACCTTACCAGTTAAATCACTTATTTCAAATTAATGTTAATAACTTCTGCTCCGAGCAGAAGTGGCAAAATACAGGATATGGGGAGCATCACTCTTGCTCTACAGTGCAACTCCTAAGACTGAATTATATCACATTCTCTATCATAAAGTATATTTTTAAACTAAGATTTTAATTTATTTGTTGTCACTCTGTGAAACTCTGCCACCATGAAACTGCAGATAAGACTGAAGGATGAAAAGGAATACAAAAGTACGATCACTGACCACGATTGAAGGGACTGAATCAGAACCACAAAAAACAGCCACAGCTACTATAGCAGTCAAATGCTTCTCAGAAACTTCTTTAAATACATTAAAAATTACTGATGCCTTGGGCCAGATCTTAAGATTGTACCATGTATTAATCTGTGTACTTCAAATTTTAGATGAGATTTGTCATGCCCATTATAAATGCAGCATTGATTTTTTTTTCTGCCACAATCCGGTGCCTTATCCTGATCTTTGTAGTTTCCTGGAGAGTCATACCCAGGAGACTAGACTCAGGGAAAGCTATAGGAGACTTCTGTGTGCTTCTTCATATACAGAACTAGGTGGCTAATATCAAATCATCTGAGGGATAATCTGTGGATACAGTTCAAAACTACTCTAATACCAACCACAACATTTCTGTCAAAGAAACTGTAGTGTGCCCGTATTTAGGGAGAAAAGCAAACAGGGTCAAGAGGTTTCCTCCTGTGTTTCACATCTGACAAATCTGTTTCATGGCCACATGGCCAAAAAGACCATAGTTTTTGGGAGAAACTTATTGTTGAACTCAGTCCAGAAAAAACATGTGAGGACCATTACCCAAGCAAAGAATGGCTCAAGGGCAATTGCAAATAGGAGCAAAAATCCAGGCTGGACTGGGAGGCCAGATGAGTTCTGTATTTGTTAGCCTCTGGGCCACAAACAGATGATTAAAAAGCCAGAGCTGCATTCTTGTAAGCATTGCTATGCTCTGGACTGGGAGAGAAGAGGCTGAGCTCCCTCCTCTTTCTGGACCTTGTCTGTGCTGAATGACCTCACTCTGTGATCATCAGCCCACAAACCTGGCTTCCTCTGAGTTTTGCAAGACAGGAAGACTGTCACCATCGGGGCTTGCTCCTCTGTCTTTGTTCCACCCAGGTTTTTATATAGCCAGGCTCAATTCTAGCATTTCTGAATTGAAATAATTTTAACTCCCAGTACCATCTCCTTAGCAATTTTACACTGTTTGTCACAGGAAGGTAATATTAATGGGTAGGCAACTCAACTTTTGCACATCAGTGTAGTTGAACAGTTGTGATTAGAGTCTGTCTCTTTGATTACCAACAGCAATTTTAATGCTAAAATGACAACTTCCACATTTAATAGTCCCAAATGAAAACCCAAAGAAAAAGGTACATGACAACAAGGAATATTATAATAAGATATGAAATGTGTAATCTGTTATTCAACAACTACTGAATAGCAAAATATTAAAAAGACAGTGCAACCATAAAGTGCAATAATAAAAAAACAAACTACAAAAAAGACATGGAAACCCAGCAGCGGCTAATCCATGTAACCAGATACTTTTTGTTTTGTGCAATGAGTTGGTAGGAAACAGAGAGAAGAAAATACTAAACTATACACTGAACTATACTGTTGAACTACTAACTGGAGCTATCATTTTACTTTTATTCTCTTTCAGAAGATCTTAAACTTACACCATTGCAGATTACTAGTTTGGAAGGGAAGATGGAGTGGGTAATAATTTTTTGTAGATTATTGCACTTCTAAACTTTGCATTGGAAATTTCCTATGCATTTATAAATGTAACAGCTGAGCAAAAATATGCTACTTTCCACTTTTTCAGAAAAACGAGATTTTACATTTATTTACATTTCAAAATAAGTATTGCATGCTGAAATGGTTAATTGAGGGTATATCTTAAAGGTAGACTAATGACCCACCTGGGAAAATATTAAAACTGGAATTCAAACCTTGCTTTGTAAGAGTAATCAGAAGTCTACTGACAATAATTTACAATCCACACAAGCAGAGTTAACTGAGCACTAAATTCTGAGTTACCACTGACAGACTACACAGCCTCTGGTAGTCTGGTCAGGACAGAAGCTGGTCGAAATAATTAAAACTGGATCACCAAAAATAATGTTATACCATAAGCACTGCAAAATAATAGTGACCCCAGTATTATTATGACTGTATTTTTGCAACAGTAAGAAGTCACAAAAGAAAAATTATAATGGGTTGATGTACAAAAATATTTTGTATAGTTGCGGTAATGCTCTAGCTCTTCCTAATCTGCCCAGTGTTTGGATAATTTGCCAACCTGCCAACATTGTTTGTGGTGGAAGGGTGTTCCTGTTCAGGGGACTGGAGGTACAAAAGCGTTCAGGACTCATTGGGGAGACATGGGAGAGACTGCTTTTAGAAAAGCGCAGGGCTCAAGGGACATTCTGACCGTCTTTCCAGCACTGGGTCCAGGAGACTGTAAACTTTGGGAACATGCACCCCAAGTTGCTGGTGGATCCTGCAGCATGGCTGCTCAGGAGAAGACTTTGTGTTTTTTCAGAAAGTTTTGGTCCTGATTTTCCAAAGAAACTCATAAATAAATTCCATTTTCATGGAAAATGTAAATATTGTCAGTCCTCATTCCCACTCAAAACAAAAGCTTAAAAAATTGAAATTTCACCAAGAATGAAAATTCCAAGTTTTAGTAAGCAGGTCCCTTTGTTTGTCTTTCACTTGTTTAATCTCTTCTTTGTTTTGGATTTCTTTTTCATACTGTTTCGTATAATATCATGAACTGGACAGTGGTTTCTTGAACAGCTTGTTAGAAAAGTTCTGCTGGCACTTTGTTATCATTTCTAAAGCACTGGATGTTATTTGATTGATGCAGAAATTGCATACATAAAATGAAAAATATATTTTTAGCTAGTAAATATATTCTAAAATACTAGCTAGGGAAAAAAAGGGGGTGTAAATTGATTTTCTATTTAACAATAGAAAAATTTACAATTTTTTCCAATTTTACATTTACTCATTTCTCCTGTTTTATTACACATGAACAGGAGATTCGTCAGACATCAGATGAGCATGTTTCTTGCACATTCCTTTCCCAAAATGGACATTTGTCACCTTAGCATCAGTCAGACCCACCTCTGATATGCAAAGGTTTTGTGAAATAAAATATACACACATTTTAAGTTCTTGAACATTCTGTAGCTATTTCACTGCTACAGTCAGTGAAAACATACACAGTGATAGTGTGGTCAAACCAAAAATGTGAGAGCTGGGTTAGTAGCAAGCACAAGCTCTGGTCCTGTGACATTTAAATCTTCATCACAGCTGACCTTTTGTTAACAAGAGCTAGCCCTTTGTGTTGTTCAAATAAAAGTTTGCTTTAACAACTTGCTTCTCAAAAGTGTGAAACACTTCATCCTTGCTTCTTAAAAATTATTTTATTACTACATTTCAAATTTACCACTGATAACGAAACCTACAAACCTCAAAGTAAATGAAAGGCAAAGGCAAAGGCAAAGACAAAGGCAAATACAAAGAAAATAAAGCATTTCTGAAAAGGTTATACAAATAACTGTAAGAATCGCTAAAGCTTTTTTTTCCTTTTGAATAGAAAGCTTGGTTTTCATTCTTAGGCCAATCAAGCACAACACACTAAAGGATTTTAAACCAAGTTTTAAAGTAGGCAACTCTTATACACTACATTAAAAGGCTTATACACTGCTGGATCTTCTGCAGCCCACACTGCTTGTTACATGCAGGCAAGAAGAGTTTGCTCAACACTATGGTTTTGGAGAACAAGTTATACACAGCTATTTGTTATTTGAATATCTACCTATGTTCATATCCTGGTACCAAAAGGTTTCCTTGGCTGCAGCATCTTGTTCCAAATGTTTATAGGGCTTCTTTGTCTCGCCTTTTGTCCCTGTCACTAGGGACTGTGCCACCACCTGTCCATGCCCTGAGCCTTGCAGGGGCCAGGTGGGGCACACAGCCCCAGGGAGTTGCAGGTGCAGCACGAGTAAGCAGAGGACCCCAAGCCTTCTCTTCATCCTCCTGGGTATAATTGATGTCCCCACATCTGCACCTCTCTCTCCCCTTTTACTTTGCTGAGGTTAAGGGTAGAAGTCCCATCCTGAGATGACATTATTTTAAGCAGACAAGGAAGCAGCTAAGCCAACATGAAGCAAGATGATGATGACAAGCTTATAGTACAGCTCTGTGTCTTGTAAATTCTCTCAAGTCTTTAGATTTTTAATTTTGTCTTCAAAGCCCTCTGAGTACTCAGTTTCATATCTGTTCCTTTCATGGTGATTAGATTTTCCTCTTTCCTTTTCATTTTTGCAGTTTAACCCACCTTTCTCTGCTAATAAAATCATGCCAGCAACCTCATCTTGTGGTGTCATTTCATTTGTGACAATCCTAGCTGGTTGGTTGTTTATTCCTAAGTTCTTTATTGGGTCCAAATAGCGCCTTTCAGAGTCCCTCTTTTGCTTTAAATGTCCTTTAGTTGCCCGTGACCTTAGGTTGCATTGTGATACTCTGGTTCCCTCCTTTCCAAGTTGAAATGATAAATTCTTTCTCATTCTCTTTTTTTACCACAGTCATCTGAGGACCCAGGCTAATATGTTCTGAATTTCTTTTGGCCAATCCCTGTGTCCCTCTTTCAAAATTTCCTTCATAAAAGCCAACTCCTTATTCTTTTCTCATAATCTCCTTCAAAATTCTCCCTGTAATTTTGCTACACTTCCCTTGGCCGTAGTTTCACTTCAGCACATGGCCCAGCTGCTGAAACAATACCCTGTGACCGACTGTTGTGCTTTAAACCAATAAAGCAGGTACAACTTGCCAGCGCTGAATAAACAGTGCACTGAGGTTTCTGTTTCGCACTGCTGGATTTTTTTGTCTTAAATTCTCCCAGTTCTTTACAACTGAATCTCTGATTTCTAACTTTCTCTTGCTGCAAGTAAATCTTTCAAAGAGCATGCTCTCCTGCAGCACACCAACACAGTGCAGGGGAGGGGAATATGCAAATAGGGAGACTCTCCCTACAGATTTAGGTTCTGTATGGGTTACCTTTAATGTTTTTTTGCATAGGTTCATGTATTTGGTGGTTAGACTCTTTCTGTGCCAAACAATCAGCGTGGCTTATTGCAGGGTAGGGCCGGAGGCAACTGGGGTGGAGGAAACATGACCAGGAGCTGTTCGACCCCGGATATTGTGCTGAGCACAAGCCAGTAGGGAAAAGTTCCATCCCTTCTCTTTAGGAGGCTTATTCACAAAGAAAGTGGAGACAAGGCATGTAAGAGCCTTTCTTTAAATGTCCAGCTGGGTATCCTCACCTTGAGCCATGGTCAAGCAGTAGAGGTACCCAGGGGGCCCAACATGACTTTGACAGTGCCATCAAAGCACCAGAGCCACAAGAGCAGTTGGGGTGGATGTTTCAGCTCTTACAGTCCTGGCTTCCCTATGACCACCTGAGACTCATAAATACTTAGTTACAGCTAGCTCTGAGTCACAGTCCTTAAACTTCTGTCGCTTAAAAGAAGAGAGTTATAGAACAATTAAAAAGTTTTGAAACATAGCAGGTATGCAATCCATTGCTGGTTCAAAGCCCCCAGACATCAGAGTGAGAAATAACTGTTCATTATGACAGAGAGTAGAAAAGTCAGAGCTACAGGGAGGGGGCTGTGAGCTTTCTTGTCCTATTTTCTTTGAAGTTGCAGCATTTTTTGACATTTTCCTGCTGGTTTTAACCTCTCTTGGAAATATTTTCACTACAAAAAAGAAGTACAGCCCTTGCCACCACCACCGTTTCAGGAAAATAACCAAATTAAAAAAAAAGATTCCAACCAAAAAATATCAAAAAAATCCTTAAGAAACAGAAACAATAACAGTAAAAAAGAACAGTAGCAAGAAGACAAGAAAAATATAAAAATGTGTCGTCAACACAACAGGACTACAAATCAGTGGTGCATGAAATATGGTCAGAATACATCCCTGTGATATTGTGGTAACAAGCCACTTACTTCTTCTATAAATCAAATTATTTGTTAACAAAACCTTGAGGTTCTTTCAAACTAATTTTGAAAGGAAATACTCATTTTCAAAAATGCAAGATCTCCAGGACGTGTGTTAACCTCAAGGCTCCTGGCTGGTTTTTCAAATTTTTATCTGTTCATTTTAATATAACAAAAGACATATAAGCAGTTAGAGATTGGTACTCATGTCTCTGTGTATCGTTCTTGAAGGTATGAGTGCATACACCTCTGCTCTCTGCCTATGGCTGTGACAGTTATTAACCATCTTACTCACTTGTTTGAACAGACAGAGAACAAAAGGGAAAAAACAAGTGTAAATATGTTATTGGTATAACCCACTTTTTTTTAACCTTTTGAAAACTGGAGAAATGTTGGTGACCTGCCTTGAAATGTGCAAGAGGTTCCCTCAGGCACTGTAGAGTCCCCTCCAGTAGGTTGCTGCTGTCCTTCTTGTCTCCTGACGCAGCTACCCAGAGATGCAGTACTGTCCTGGAGATATGGGCCCAAATGGCTGTGGATTCTTTCTTTAATTGTCTCCTGTCCTTCCAGCCTGAGTGATAGGCCCAGCACACTTTTTAAAGGCTGTTCCAGAAATCACAAGTAACAAATAGTTCATGCCAAATATAGCCAAAAGGTGACATGATACCGTGAGTTTAAGTTTTAGAGAAGCAATGAATATTCCAAAGTTTTGTGACAACTGTGTGAAATGTGTTAGGACTGCATGATAGACAGTGTGGTTAAAGAGTTATGCACAGATTTTACAGGCTCATAACAGAGCTTGTTCTCATCTATTGTCCAGTACAGCTGTAGACACTAGTGACAGACAGAGGCAGTGATGGATGGAGTGAAGTTTCTCAGTTCTGTCCCTCTTCATCATGTTGGAAGGCTTTTATGAATTCGCCTCATAAACTAAGGTCCTCACATGAGGTTTTTCCTATGCATATCCACAAGTATTTAACAGGGTTAGCTCTACAGTTCTTAGGAATCAGTTGAAAGTATTTTTTTTCAGTCCAAGAGGATCAAAATCAAAATAAAAAATGTTGGAATATTTGGTTGGTGAAATCACTTCATTAAAATGAAGGTCTGTACCAGAATGCCTCCTCTCCTCTCCTTCACTCTTTCCAGGTGTTTGGACTGGGCTACTTACTCTTCTCTAATGTGTTGATCTCCATGGGCTTCTCCATAAAAATTAAAAATAAAAACATTTAACAACTTTGATTTAATCTGTGAAGCAATTTTGGAAAACAACCTGAGCCTTTTGTTTGAAATCTCTGAGGCATAGTTTTCGCAGGTGGCAGTGCCCCTGTTTGCTATAAGGAGAAATGGTTTACCCAGAAAGCCAAGGGCAGACCTTGAGCCCAAGTTCCTCAAAATTTGCTCAGTGTCTTGGCACATTGCCTCTCACCAGCCTCCTCTATTTGCCTTTCACAGGGTAGAAGCCCAGCCCTTTGTGTCCATGGGTACGGCTCTGCTTTGTCTTCAATGGGTCTACACAGTCCTGCCTGCCTGCACTCCTTGGACAGAGGTGAACAGGAACAGGAGAACACATTGAGTAAGGTCAATCTCATCAAACACAAGACTTCAAAGGGAAGTTTCTGTTCACAAAGCTGGAATTCTACTGTCAGTAGTGTCACAGAAGAGGTGAGAAATCCTATTTTCTTGCCCTTTTTCTACTTCCATGGTCATAGTCAACTAAAGATTTAGAAAAGTCATAAGGTTGTCTTATTTTCTTCTCATGGGTATAATTGACAGTGAAAGAGAACTGGTGATTCCTGTGTGCTAATACTTGTAATTTTTTTTAAGAAAAGGCTTCTAGAGAAAAATGTAATTAAATGTGTGTAGTAGACAAAGATAATTTCATTGCATTCTCTTTTTGGCCAAGAAATAGTCTTCCAAAAATTTAAAGTGGGGGTATTTTGCACACTTTGAAATCCTGCATGCTAACATTACCTCCTTCAGTTAAGACACAAGTAAAGCACCTGCACATTTCAGAGGCAAAAGTCTGGCAGTAGTAGATTCAATTTTAATCTCAACAGGCCTCTTGTATGGACAACAAGAGGAACTGACACAACATGATCGTCTTGCTATTGTTACTTGAAAATGCATCAGATGAAGGAAACTAGAATTGCTGGTTAGCATTCACATGCTGACTGTCCCTGTCACGCCAGCCTTTAGGCCCACAAATCACACTTCAAAAGTAGGGGCTTTCTCTTCTGCCTGCACCTTCCTGTATCAAGTCATCCACCTTCCACACTATGTCACCTTCCTGATGGGTGCCTGGGCCGCTCTCATAGCTTTTTCACCTTCTTGTACATCACTGCTTCTTAGCTTTACACTATTTCATGACAACTGTAAGTGTGAAAATAAAACCTGCCTCCTGGTCAGGCTCTGTGAATCTTAAATGCATTTTTCTATCTACTCAAGGGAGATTTTATTTTGTCTCAAGAGATTTGGATAATTTGCAATGTACAGCTGAGGCAGGTGACTGTACCTGGCAGTTTTGTTCTTCTTTTAGCTTCAGCACTCAGTTTCTCAGTATGGCATTCTATAGATTTGCTTCCAGTATCTATATGGAGATAATTTTTTTTTAAGTACAATTTATGGTATAAGGAAGTGACACTTTTTCTAAGTACTCAGTTTGGAAATACCTCTGCTTGAACACAGCTGTATAAATGAGTCTTCAGATGATATGGGTGTAGAAAACCAGCTTTTTGGAGTCAACACCACAAAGTTTGTTAAACCAGAAAAAAGCCACCTTAAACATAGTATTGCAGTTTTATTTAAAAGACTCATAATAAAATAAGTAGATTTCTAGATAGGACTTTCTACTGAAGTTTTAGCACAAAAAGAATTATGAGTATTTTTACAAAATAAATCTAAGTACTTTTATTAGTTAATTTCGTGGTAAAAAATTATATCTAATAAATTCATCTAGTTTTATTCATGGGCTTGACTCTTGGATTATGATTTTTTAAAATATCTAACCTTTTTTGAAATAAATCTATATCACAGTTTTCCTTTCTGGACAATGTTAAAATTGGCACCAAGAGTCTTTGTAAAGGCATTGTAAAGAAATTACTATAAGTTACTAAAATGTAAATTTTAAATATATTTAAAAGTGTAAAAAGGCAACATAGCTCTTCATTGCAGAACTAATAAGCATTCTGTTCAACCTAAAACCTTTCATCAGTCCATCCAGTGAGCTGAAAACTTAGTTATTGTAATAACAGTAATGGCTATATCTTACATTGCATTTCTCAGTTGTTGACATAAAACACGTACAAAGAACATAAGCATCAGTTTCTGGCAAGAATAATGATAAAATGTTACTGGTTGAGGGACTCTTTGCAGGGCAAGGAACGTGATGTGAGTAATGACAAGGCAAGAAAACGCAAGGAAAGATGGGAGGGGCTCATACTGTCAAAAGAGTAGTGCATGAAAAGAGCATCCTTCATCTCCACTAACAGAATCCCTGTTGGAAATCTGATATGTATTTCACATTTGGACCTGTTTCTGTGAAAAGCAGGGGATTTTTAGGGGTTAGAGAAGTGAGTAGATTTGAAAGAGCTTATCTCCTGAGAGAGGTCTTAAATATTACTTTATTTTTCAATGTGTATGTTGAATTGGCATGCAGAGACCAATACGAAAGGTTTGCATCTTTACCTGTTTAGTGTAATGGTAAAACATATTTGTGAGGTTACTCTTATGTGGTCATTCTCAAAATTAGGGGAAAGATCAGGCAAATGCCTTCTTCCATTGAAATATCTGCAACATTGGACTCTATTATATCTGACATATCTATTAGCATTGAGCTCCATTGCATGAAGAAACAAACATATTAATGGCCAAATCTAGGAATATGGTTTCAAGCTATTCAAAGATATGAGGTTCTTGGATCAGCAGGGTTAGCAAAATTCTCCAGTAAAATGGTTTCAAATTAGCAGAGAGCATGTTTTTCATCGCCCATGGTAACTGAAGTTACACCATTTGAAACTCTACTCAAAAACATGTTTTTACCTCTGCAAGGAAAGTTGTCTTAAATAAATAAATGTAAAATAATTATACAGGTCATCTTTTCAAAATAAAGTAATGAATACTTCTAGCATTCTAAACCAAACATTTTACATAATGCATTCAAATGACTACATTTTTCTAAGACACAAGATTAAGATTGATCAACCAAAACTTGCATTGGTATGCATACTACACATTATTTTTACAGTTATTTTGCACTAAATGTTTAAGAACTACGCAGTAATTCCCAGCAGCTTGTTGTCTGAGGCAACCAATCTTATGAGAAATCATGTATATAAACTATACTTCAGAAAAAGACTGTTGTTATTTTCATGTGTCATTGAGTGGAATGAACAGGGAATGTTTCTCCAATATTGTGACACAGAGAATATTTTTTTCACTGAATTTTTAAACTAATTTTATTCTACAGTCTGAAATATCATGTACATTTGCATGATTAGTGTGTTAGAGGGTCTTATGGTGTTGCAGGAAGTGTTATTTACTTCAAATATAGGTTTATTTCTTTTTCAGAGCGACTTGGACACTGAATGTTTCCACATCTGACATGTATGCACTGAAGTCCATAATGTACCCAGAGTCCTCAGGCTTCCTACAGGCACCTTGGAGTTGGAGCCACAAGAGTCAGCTCTTTTAACAGGATACTGTGCTTGAACCCAACAAGCTGAGTTATCAGTTTTCCAAATTCAGGCTCAGACAGCTCAATCACCCACCTTCAAGGTTCCAGAAGCAAGTTCCAGGAGCCATCTTTGCAGCTTGACTTTTGCTAACTAAATAGCAGAAAGGTCAGTGCAGCTGAGAAGCCCTGAACTTCAGCCAGGCGAGTAAAGTGTCCAGGATGACCTCAGCACAGACACTACAGTTGTAACCATGACTGGATGTGTCAGCCTTCTCTCTTTGGTAGAGAAAGAGAATACATGTTTTGGTCTTTCATCTTGAAAATCCCTATGTAGTAAAATATGACATTGATTTGGGTGAGAACTGTTCTCCTGTTCTGCTATATAAGAGAAGTGGAGGCTACTGTCAGTCTGTCAAGGGACACACACTGTCCAAGATTAACTCCATTCAGAACAGACTACTTCTTCCTCTTGCTCCTGGATTTCTTCTGGTCCTCTGTGTTCCTAAAACAGAGACATTATTTTAGTTTGTGAGATGTCTGAAGCAATGTTGAAGCCCACTAAACTCTTGTTTCTGGAGCAGGAACCTGAGGCTTTGTGTTGCATGCCCCGAGATCTGTCATGAAGGGGTAGGAGCTTTCTGTACAAAGGTACAAAGCTTTCTGGAGATGTGTTGCAGGATTTTAGGAAGCCTAACTTAATTCAGTCCTGGAACACTGTCATTTGGAATTCATCTTTGGAGTGAGCTACCTTCAGACTGTACTTGGAGAGAGCTAGTTGATGTCACCCCGCAGGAGAATTTGGACAATAAGCTAATATTGAGGTCAGACAGGCATGAGTCCAGTACAAAAATTCTCCCCAGCCTTCTTTTATTTTGCAGCACAAAAACTTTCTGGAATCATTTAAAAAAATAGCTTCATCCTAATTATTCATGGCAACCTATGAAGTGCACAGCCACAGCTGCACTCAGAGGTCACACTTGCACTGAAATGACATACACAGGGTAAACCCCCTATTCCATCCTCCTCCTTCCTTTGCAAAAAGCAAGCACAACATTACATGCTGTTTATACCCCAGTCACATTTCACTCTGACCTGAATGCAAGTGAGATACAGACCTTGCGTTTCAAGGGCAATTTTTTAGCTCAATAATTAAATTAAATTTGAGGGGGCAAGCTATATTGAACGGTTGAGAAATTCTGAGACTTATGCTAAGGATCTACCCAACACCTGTCAGGCATAGCGTGAGCTCTTAATACAATCCTCTCTTCTATTCAGCTGCAGCACTAAACACTGATTCCGAAGTGATGGCTTTTATGCTGCTTGCTGCTGAAGTCTGAACTATGACTCCCCACCAGTAGCACATCTCCTGAGAGTTAACTGCAGTGTCTCAAGGAATACCTCTGCTGCAGCGTTGCATGTCATGACTTTAACAGTGGTTAATGGGTTTGCTATTACTTATTTTATTTTGGGATGACAATGACAGATCTTTGTTTTAAATATAGATGTACTCATTCCAGTAAGCTGAAATGTAATGTCTAAACTACCTGGAAGTATCTCTTTAAACACATATGTAAGGACAAAAGACTTCCGCATTGAAAAGGAACAAATTTTAGTGAGTGCAGAGAAACACAGGCTACAGAAAATACATGTAATCAGTTCTAGAAATACAAAAGGATTCTGATACCACACAAGACAAATATTTTTTCCTCCCTCTCTATAAATTACCATTATCTCTTAAAACAGGAAAGCGATTCTGGATTTTAGATAATGGCACATTAAGTCTTGGTCTTTGTTTGGCAAAGCTTTGTACAAACCCATCTCCATGTTGTCGTCCACATGTACCTTTCCAACCATCATCCTCTCCCTGAGGCTTGAGAGTGACATTCAATGGAAATGGGTTTGGAGGAAGCCTCCTTCTGCAGAGACCTTTCAACGAGTGTTCTCCCTATCCATCTTCCCATCTTACTGAGGTTACCACACACATAAGTGTGTGGAGTTCATACCTCTTTCATAGAGAGCTCCACGTGCCACCTTTCTGCCTTGAGGGATGCATTGGCAGTTGGGTGCAGCGCAAACACGCTCAGCAGTAAGGCCAATGTCCGCTTTCTGCCATTCTACAGCTGATTGGTACAAGATGGGGAGAAAGAGGCTGCCTTACAAAACACATTTTTATTAAAATCTCTGAGATGAAGAATTGCCATCAGCATGAACAGACACAAAATAATTGGATACTAAAAGTACAGCATAATTGACTTCAGCTAAAACTGGGGTTTTGAAGGATAATAACTGATCTCTTTTTCCTATATAAGAAATGGTTTGCAGATTATGAATAAATAAAATGGAAGGAATTGAAACTTTAAAAAAAAAAAGTTCACAGCACAAAATGTCTTTGAGAACATTAAGTGACTTCATGAATAAAGACCATGATCTAAGAAGATGATTTTAAGGATATGTTAAATTATAAACCAAGTGACGTGTTAACTATACCTAATACTAAAAGTTAGGGCCATGCTTTATCTAGGATCAGATGCTGCAATAAGACAGCCTCAGAAAACGAAGATGGTGAAAACCACTGTGAGTCTCTTTGAGTATGCCACTGTCAGCAACCCTGATGATAGCAAGGAGAGTTATAGGGAGGTACTGACCCATCTCCCTGCTCTCCATTCTGGCCAAGCATAGGCCAGCTCTGGTCTATGAAAATATGAGACAGGTCCCTCAGATTGCATTTTCCTGCGCGTCACATTTTTTGGGGTCTTTGAACTCTAAAAGAACACACACCTAAGGATAACACAAGTTTGCATCATGCAAGTAACAAGCAGGTCACTTAAGAGATCAGAATGGCACATATTCTTTAGTTGATGCTACAAGTAGCTACAAATTTCACTCAAAAAAGACAAAAAAAGGGTGATAGGAGTTAGTGTAAAACTAACATAGATTTTTTTTTTTTCAATTTATTGATTTTGTACTTTGTTAAATTTTTTTCTCTACGGAAAATGAAATCACTAACATTATTTAAACTGGAATAATACTTCTAATGTTTTCAGTGCACATGATACTGAGATTTTGTGGTTTGTAATTAATTTGACACTTAGAGCTGTATTGAAGGCCAAATCCAAATGACCTGTGTTTTATTGCCAAACCTATCCAATAACGCTTGTTAGGAAATTTTCAATTAAATCATTTTTAATTCAGAACTTTTCCTGGAAAAGATTCAGTCTAGAATTCCAATTAAATGAAAGAGAAAACAAGGGAGCAAGATATATAGAAAATACCCCAGGAGTAAGTAGTCATGGCATTCTTCAGATCAAAGGAAACTCTGGTTCACGGCCTTCCTGTATACTCTTCAGCTCATTTTTTCCATAATATTGCTATAATACTTTCTAAAAATTTTTAATAGCAATTTTTAAAGTATTTTAAACATCATCCTTGTGTAGGACAGGGAGGTTATCTACTCTGCAGCCTCTGTAGCCTGACTATCTGAAAACCAATAGTATAGTCACAGAGCACACATGTAGAACTACACACATTTCTTTTTACCAAATAAGAGTAATTGTCAGGCTTACTGAACAAATCTGGGTCAATTAGATCTGTGTCATAACTTCATTCCTTTCAAGAGCTGCTTTTATGCATCAGGCAAACAATAACTCTGTAGCTGCTGGTAGCCAATATTGTTTGAATTGTGCAATTTTATATAGAGATATATAGCAGCAGCAAAGCAAATTATGGTAGCAAAACAGCAGCAAAGTTGTTAATCCACTGTACCCTTAGAAGATTATATGTGGAAAAGATAACTTGTTTTATTGGTAGTTTCCAAAGGAGCCACGATATAAATACTCAGCTATCTCCAGTGTTGTGTACTTAATTGATGCCTGCTTAACTGGTGCTAAAGAAAAAAAACTCAGGAGCAGTTAATTACGGGTGAGATAAGGAAAGGGTTTAATTGTACCAAGGCAATAGATGTTAGAAGATGCGTGCGCACCGGCTGTGCTTGAAATGTTACATTTTATAATACCATCCGTCCAATCCCAAGTGTGTCCACCCTGTAGCCTTTGCTCTGGTCCACCTTCTGGTCCACCCCCTGAGAATTGGGTCTGGGGGCTTTTGGGACCACCTCTTCATCATCTTCACCATCTTCAGAGCACAAAGCGTACATAGTCACCTAGTTCTTGACTCTGTTTTGTTGTTCAGGCCTAGATATGAGTGTTCTCTAAACAGTCTAGGCCTTGCCTTGACAAGAGACTAAACATTACCACTGAATTCAGGGGTAGATTTGATATAGGGAGCATAGAATGGGGTAAGAGGGTTAAGGAATGTGTAAACTACTTGTACTACACTGAAACGGAGTGAAGGTTGCTGCTTTTAAAATCTACTTGTAAAACTTATAAAGCTTGCAAAAATTAGAAAAAATAAAAAACTAATAGGGACTTAAGGCATCATAATTCAGTGTCAAATTCTTCTCCAGCAAGCAGAAACTCAGTATTTACCTAAGAAGAATAGCAGATACGAAACAAAACTGTGTCTGATCATTAGATATAATGTTTACCAGCATGACCAGAATTTTTTTAATTATGTGGCATCAAGAAAAGGAACATCCAACAAGGAAATATTTATTTTCACAATCTTTAGTGGTTTGAAAAAGCACACTTACCTGTGTGAAGCAGACTTTGCTATGGCAACTTATGCTTTTTTCCCCCAGTTCAGGTCATTTTTTGGGATAAATTACTCCAAGTTGCCTGTAAATGCCACTGAAAATGATCAGAGTGTGTCTCTGGCTACTTCTAATACAGCATAAAAGGGCTAGAGCAACCCACACCTGTGAGTCTGGGAGCACTGCTCAGAGGCCTTGCTTGAAATGTAAATAATTTGGGCAAGAGATATTTGAGAGCTCATCCTCTCCAGCTCCTGCTGCCAAGAGGCCATGTTCTTAAAAATTCAAAACCACTGTTCATTTGTCTTGACTCAGTCATATCAGATAGAAAACATAACACATTCCAGAAGCTAAGCAGCTGAAAAGAAATTTTAAAAACCTGTGAAGCTTTCAGTGAAATGATGCAGGATGGAGTATCTCATCACCTGGTGCTGTTGACAAGTGAACTGAGGAAGCAGTCTGTATTCCCTGAGCTGTATGACAGTATGGATGTTTCCCAGAAATAGAAATTACAGAAAATACAGGGGCATGGTAGCCTATTACAGTACCCCTCCCTTCTATAGGAAAGGGTAAACTACACCTAAGCCATTCCTATGGAGAAATATCTATCAAATCCAAACACAGTGGGTTCTCCCTTCGATGCCCATCCCTCAGGCATCCTGGCCAGCCTGTCCCATGCCCTGTTAAGCCCTCACCCACCAGCAACTGGAGTGGGAAGCTGTCAGCTTTTTCTGTTCCTGGGGACAGGAAGAAGGAAAGGGCCAACCTAAAAGGCTTTTTTCTTCAGCATCAAAGGAACAAGCATGGATGGAGGGGCAGGATCAGCTCCTACCATGCAGACAGTCTCCCCAGCAGCAATAGCAGCAATGGCAGCAATCTCTTTGTAGCCTGCTCCTGCTTCCTTCATCCCAGGCTTTTCTCTTCCCACAGTAGTAGTACAAGACTCCGACTGGTTTTGGAATTTTGTGTCACCTTCAAACACTGTCAGGCTTAGGGGAGTGGGCAGGATCTTGGAGGGGCTAGTTCAGCCCTCCTATATCTTCTACAGAACCACAAACACATCCCTGAGAACCTCCAACCTCAGGACACCTCTACAAAACTGCTTCACTCTTCTTTGTCGCTCGCAGCCCTCCAGTGACATCCTTCCCCACTGCAAGCTGCCACATCTGAGCTCTAGCCCAGAGCCCTTGTCCACCAGGAAATGTCCCATGCCACACACACCTCTCCCAGCATCCCTTCTTTCTCCCCAAACTGCAGCAGCTCCACCTGTGCCTGATCCTTACATGTCAAGCTCTTTCATCCAATGATGTTTCCCTGTACTAGGGCTTCATTCCGAGCA